>NW_025946705.1:33590-53781 GCF_000764305.2 Hyalella azteca | reverse complement strand
CGCAATTGCCTTATTTTGGATGCAATCAAACTACCGAGCGCGGTTCCAATTCAACTTCCCTCCTTAATTGACTAATTCGTGTTACTGAAGCAACGAATATTCGTAAAATGAGTGTAAATCAGTAATGTAAATAACAGCAATATACGGAAGATATAAATTATCAAATAATAGCAAATGTTAATAAATATCTGCCATCAATCGCAGTATCACGTCGAAAATGGCAAATATTAGATTAATTTAAGTATCAATGTATGGCATTCAATAAAAAGTATGAAAGAGGTTCACCCAAATGAATAAATTAGATGAATTTGAACGAATTTTCTAATTCTAACATGGCTATCAGTTAACGAAATTTAAGCTTGACTTCGTGCGTCACATTACATAAAACTTTAAAGACGTTTAAAATTCAACATAATTATAACACACACAACAGGTTTCCAAGCTGATTACTTTCTTGACATGCCTGCACTTGACAAGAAGTCGAACATGCGAATAAGAATCCTGGTTCTTAGAGAATGAACGCTAAAAAAACTATAAAAAACATATCAGTACTTTAGCATCATAGCATCATTTACGTAACAAGACTTATATATAAATTATTATTTTGGTGTAATTCGGCAGAAGTTTTTCTTTTATGCAAGTTTGATTAAAGACCAGAGCATGTTTTTTTATTAATAATCTTCTTGTTCGTTTTTTTCAATAAGTCCAACCAAATTTCTTGCTGGCGCCGGGAGATCAAAACTCAGGTTTCCAAATGACATTTTAATAGATTGCGACGCTTCGAAAATACAATTTTCATTATCAAGCAGGTGAAGGCTTTGCATCACTTGAAATTGAACTTTGGAAATGACAGAAGTACAAATCAATGGTGTAGAGGATACAACTTAAAATATAAGCTTAAAATTTTCTCTGAAAATAATTTCAGCGTCCGGACGAATTCTGTAGTTTGGAGGTTGATAGCTGTAGACTCGCTCTTGATAATGAGGGCCTCAGCTATCGCCAGTCTCGATGGGTCAGGGCACCGCATAACTATGCTATAAACCTGTTTCTCTATCCCTTGGTTTGTATGTATGTCGTGTGAATTTCGTTTTGTTTATTTTTTTGCGCTATTAAATTCATTTATTCAATCTGTTGGGAAATGGGACTTAGTTTAAGGGTTAAAATTCAAATTAATTCAAATTCAAAATTTCACGTTGTAATTTCCTTCTTTTTTTTTTTTAATTCCATTTAATATATTCGATTTTTTTAGTAGTCTTTGCTCAAGATGGGCTTTCTGTATTACATCACTTGCAAAGATCACTGTTCAAACTTTAGCCTTGAGTCTTTATCTCAAATTTCTAAATCATTGAAATCCTTCTACTGTTCTTGCTATTTTCCCGACCAACTTCCCACCTCACCTCTTTAACTGATTTCCGCTATTTTCCTCCAATTATTTTGCCTTCGAAAAATTATCACCACACTGGGCATTTAAACCTCAGGTTTGTTTTTTTTTCTGTACAAATGAATGACAACTTGATCATTTATTTTGGCTGTAATTTTCTTACCTCGTCATTTTTGCAAGAATTATAATTTTAGTTTATTTCTCGCACAGTATACATTAATCCGATCCTGAAACTGGCCGGCATTACGTTATTTCTACGTACGTCACGCATTCGTCACGTGTTCTGTCAACCTTCAACTTCTTTTTAACCGCATTCTGAATTTTAGGATTCGGCTCTTAACCATCAAACTTTGTCTGCATTACAAGGAAGAAAATTCTAGTCAAATCAAACTCAAAACTTTGTTGTAAAATTTAAAATAAAAGCTTCCTTGATTATTTCTTTACTTTGACACCCTTTCAATTGTGTTAATACCTCACAAATGAAAGATCACATTCAATGGTATAAGATAGCAGTCATAGCACTGAATGAAAATCACATTCATCGGTACAAGATCGTAGTGAATGAAAGATCACATTCATCGGTACAAGATCGTATAGTGAATGAAAGATCACATTCATTGGTACAAGATCACAGTGAATGAAATATCACATTCATTGGTACAGGAACATAGTGAATGAAAGATCACATTCATTGGTACAAGATCATAGTGAATGAGAGATAGCATTCATAGGTACAAGATCATAGTGAATGAAAGATCACATTCATTGGTACAGGCACATTGTGAATGAAAGATCATATTCATTGGTACAAGATAATAGTGAATGTAAGATCACATTCATTAGTACAAGATCATAGTGAATGAAAGGTCACATTCATAGGTACAGGAACACAGTGAATGAAAGATAACATTTATTGGTACAAGATCGTAGTGAATGAAAGATCACATTCGTTGGTACAAGATCATAGTTAGTGTAATATCACATTCATTATTACAAGACCATTCTTGGCGATCACATTCCAAAGATCACATTCTTGCTACAGTCCCCCGACCGTCGGGCAGTACGGAATGAGAAGATTATCTGACGTATGTGTGTTATTCCGGCAAATTTAGGTTCATCAGTTCTAACTTGAGCGTCACTAAAGCTTCACTTTGCTCGATATTAATTACTGTGCACTCGAGACAGCGTAATAAAATGTCACTTGAAACCTCATGTTTAAAAATGACTAACAGCTAAATTTATAAAAATTGAGAAAGAGAAAATTCCTGAAACGAATTACTTTTTCAACAGAACTATCGTAAGTAATAAACTAATTTTTATCACTTTCATGATTATTGCTCAATGACAGCGATGCACCTGACTCGCGTGCAGCAATTAAGCATCAGTGGCCGATGATCCTTCAGCCTTCAAAAATACACGAGGTAGATTGCTTAACTCTACATGAAGTACGATGATTTCGATTCTACATGAGCTCGGCTCACAAACACTGAACACATGAGATTAATTATCGCAAAATACTTCTTTTCGATAGGTTACTTAACAAGTTATTTCTTCGCGCGGCGCGTGTGGCATTGCTATTTCTCAGATGGCAGGGGACCTGTTGGCACTGTGCTGCCGGCAGTCCGTAAATTAAGCTATATAACTCATCATTTGGAGCGTTATTTACTAATTGCATACGCACAAAATACATGATTAAATGTCAATAAATTGGTAATCAAAAAATTGTTCACCAATTCATATTCGAATTTTCGTAAGTCTCCAACACCATCATTTTCATTCTTCGGCTCGTTAAGTTCGATACTTGACGATGATTACCTTCAGCCTTGATAAGTTCGATGAAGCAAAGGTATTTCAATGGACATAGACCAGGTCCACAGGATACTATCCGGGCGCATGAATCTTTATCTGCATTTGCGCTTAACTGGCATCAAATCTTTTCCCATACATAGCTAGGCGTGCAAGATGACTACGATACCCAATTATCATAAACAATAAAATCGTATTATAGATTTCATTACAAGACAATTTTTTCCTATAAGTGGATCCAGGTCTGTTAACCACATCACATTAGTTACGGCAGTAGTTCGTCCCAACTTTCATAGAAAATGACTTGCAGGGGTAACTAATTCAAAATATACACGTGGTCGCTACATTATGTTGCACATCGCAGTCTGGCGAGGCAGGCGGGAATGATGCAGCAAAGTTCAGTTCTATTCCAATACATCAGGTAAAAATATCAAACACATAGAATGAACATACCAGCTAACATACTTTCATACCCGCAAAATGAACAGACCTGCAGCACTTCCTATGCCAGTCTGCAGTGCAGCATCACCTCCTCTGCCAGTGTGCAGTCTTGCATCTCCTCCTCTGCCAGTCTGCACTCCTGCATCTCCTCTTCTGCCAGTCTACAGTGCAGCATCACCTCCTCTGCCAGTCTACAGTCCTGCAGCACATTCTCTGCCAGTCTGCAGTCCTACATTACCTCCTCTGCCAGTCTGCAGTGCATCATCACCACCTCTGCCAGTCTGCAGTCCTGCATAACCTTCTCTGCCAGTCTGCAGTGCAGCATCACCTCCTCTGCCAGTCTGCGGTCCTGCATCACCTTCTCTGCCAGTCTGCAGTCCTGCATTATGGCTCCTCTGCCAGTCTGCAGTCCTGTATTACCTCCTCTGCCAGTCTGCAGTCCTGTATTACCTCCTCTGTAAGTTCCCGATTTTTGTAACACCTAAATTAAGTTAAGCAATTAAAGTATCAGTGAAAGATGTATATTAAAGAATCCATAGTATTCAGAAAGATGTATATTAAAATGGAAAATACTATGGAGAGAGATTGGTGTCCAGGTTTTCATAATCCTGAATAAAATTGAGGGTATTTACATCGTTAGTTCAGTTATATTTGCCTTATATAGATCATTCATCGTATATATTGTCTTGATCTTCTGTTACAAGCACTAAGCAGCATCTCAGAGAGAGTAAAATCAGGATGTAGATCTCAAATTATCGAGTGGAAAAGAGGACAGCCCACTTTCAGTGAACCAACTAGAACTAAAGCCAGGATGCACTGCCATGAATGCTACAACATGCTCTCAGCAAATGAGGGAATTGCCGCAGCAAAGGTGAAACTCGAAGGGTAAAAAAATACATTGATGACTGTGAAGGAAAATCATAAATGTGCGATAATTATTTTTCAAATATTTTTCAATTCAATATAATGATGTTGGCAACACCCAATGTTGTACTTTCAGATCAATAAAAAAATATTTTATTTTGTTTTCATGCAAAGATAGATATATATATTGCTTTCATCAATGGACAAAAATTTTGTAGTTTTTGTATTACTTGCATTTGAAAATAAGTCTATTTCTCTAAGCAGTAGTTGACTTCAAAGCATTCCCTAACATGCCTATTGAATTGTTTCATTGAAATTTTAAATTTGAAAGAGTAATAAGATTTTATAAAAATATGTATTTTTCATAGGCATGTACCACATGTGTACACATCACGATTCTGAGAAGTACAGCGTGTACATATATGGCGCACATCGCGGCCAACGTGGAGTTCTTGATTAGTTCGAGTTGCTGGTAGCGCTGTGGTACGGTAAGATCACATGCCTAGCACGTCTCGTGTTGCGGGGGCTAATAACCTCTGCACTCGAGTGTTACGAAAGTCTCCACCAAGTCGACACGCTACCCATAATTATTTCAACTTCGCGGCGGTGTTTCCTGTTACACAAGCAAAGATGGAAGATACTTGATTTGATTAAGTCTGTAATCCATCATGACTTTCGTTTCAAGTCTGTAATCCATCATGACTTTAGTTTTAAAGTCTGTAATCCGTCATGCCTTTCGTTTCAAAGTCTGTAATGCGTGATGCCTTTTGTTTCAAGTCTGCAATTAGTCACGACTTTTGTTTCAAGTCTGTAATCCCTTACAACTTTCTTTTTAAGGTCCGCAGTCCGTCATGCTTTCCTTTCAAGTCTGTAATCCATCATGACTTTAGTTTTAAAGTCTGTAATCCCTCACGATTTCCGTTTCAAGTCTGTAATCCATCACGACTTTCTTTTTAAAGTCTGTAATCCGTCATGCCTTTCGATTCATGTCTGCAATCCGTCACGTTATCCGTTTCAAGTCTGTAATCCGTCACGACTTTTGTTTCAAGTCTGTACTGGTCACGACTTTCTTTTTAAGTTTGTAATCCGTTACGACTTTTGTTTCAAGTCTGTAATCCGTTACGAATTATGTTTCAAGTCTGTAATCCGTTACGACTTTTGTTTCAAGTCAATCATTCGTCACGACTTTTGTTTTAAGTCTGTAATCTGTCATGACTTTTTACATTCTGAAATTCGTCATGCCTTTCGTTTCAAGTCTATATTCAGCCTCGACTTTGTTCAAGTCTATTATCCGGAAAGACTTTCTTTTTAAGCTTTGAATTCGTCAATAGCTTAATTGGTCTGTAATTCATCATTTTAAAAAGGTCTGCAATACCTATTAACGTCTGTTATAACCTATTAACGTCTGTAATCCGTCATGAATTATTTATTAAAGGATGTTATCTAATCTCATCTCTCTGGAAGTCGAAGAAGTACATCCTGGCGACCATGAACAGAGCATTCAGCATTAAAATGATGTAAACTATAAGTCTATGTACATTGGTGTATCAAGAAATGGTCAAACTGTTATTAAAATACCCTAAAAATATTTACTAAGACGCCCACTCTGGAAGCATGACAATAAATTTTAATGTTAGCTATCATAATATAAGATATGTCCAGAGGAGATCGGGATTTCGTATGTATAGATAAAAACCTTAATCGTCATTTCGAAAATAATGTTTTTGCCTTTAAAGTAAAATATGGGGGATGGCTCTAAGTTAAAAAGGCGTATAATTGGTTCAATCAGATGTGAACAATGAACATATACAGAGATGTAGACCAGCAGTTCAAACGCAAAACGCAAACGAACAGCTCATAAATCCTTAAATTTAAAAGGGATCTTCCTGAAACATTGAACGCAACTATTTAGAAACAATATGCAGCGAAAATATTATTGCTAACTTTTATGCCATTTAGTTTTAGATTAAAATGTAAAAACACAGCTTTTGAGCAAAAGGAATTGGGACAGGTTTGGTTAGGGTAGGTCAGGATTGGTTAAATTAGGCTATTTTTTAATAAATCTTAATGATCAAACCTATCCTATATAGCTTAACATGCCCGAACCAAACCTAACATATTTAACGGAATTTTGCAAGAGTTTCGTTTTATTCAATGGAGAAACATCGCAAACATATGCAATAATTTATACCGCGGCGTATTTCTAATAATTATTCATATTTTAAATTTCAGTAAAATCTGTTTGAAGTTGAAGGACGTGTGAGCAGTTCGGTTACGCGGAAGTTGCGTTCATTCGTTTTGACTGAAAATGGAGTGACATAAAAATTTGCAATAATTCATGTCGCAGTAAATTGCTATAATAACTTAACATAACATAACATAGTGATGTCGGCGCTAATGGCCTGTCGCCGATTCTTGAACTGTTCGTGACTTGTTCACAGCAGATCTAAAATCGTGTCATTTGACCGGATCCTTTCATGACTGGCGATAGTTTGAAATAGCTACTAGACTTTGTTGGTTCTTGTTTCAAATTCTAGTAATCATTCGGGGACCTTGCATAAATCATGAGTTTTTGTATACTACAAACCAGTTTTTTGTACACTGTAATGAGGTCCCCACGCAGACGTCGATAACTGAGGCTTGGAAGCTTCATAATTTTTAATCTTTCTTCATAGGACTGTCCTTTCAAGCCTGGAATTATCCTTGTTGCACGTCTTTGGACATTCTATTAAATTTTGTCCTTTTCGAATCTCGGTGACCACACTACGTTTCACAATAGCAACGTAACCACACAACATGATATTATGTGATGATGTTTGATTTCAGGTGATGATGTGTAATTTTGGGTGGTGATATAATAAAAATAGATGATGATGCATGACATTTGGTGTTGGTATAATGATATTAGGTGATGATATAATGATATTAGTAAATTTGTGTACTGATCAGGGATACTGCTTATTGTTATAAAAAGTTTTTGCTTGAAATTGTTACTTATAAATATTGGCAGAAAAAGTCATGTGAATTAAATATGAAAAGTATTTTTGACGGTCCGATGATGGTCTTGACCCCATATAGGACCGGGTGGAGTTGAGCGCCGCCTGGTCCCTGGCAGCGCTGCCCACGAGGCTGCGGGAGTCGGTGAAGGCAACAAAAATTCGTAGTGGTCTTGTCGCCGTGAGCATCTGGCAGCACCTTCACCGCTCCAGCGCGCATGATGGCAACACAGCACCTGCCTGCTCCTATACGCCTGATGCTGGCCGCACCCGACATCTTCCTGCAAGGCAAAATGAAAATTAGTTCCATTGCTTGAAATATCATTGATTTCTGTTACTTACATGAATAAAACACGAATTTTGTCCTTTAGCTAAAGGTGTTCGTGACACTATTGGGGATGAGCTAATCTTTCCTCATTCATGTGGGCTGGAGAAACTACACCCAAGAATAGCTGGAAACTCTCCGTCTCCACCCGTCGGCTTTTTAAGTAACCTAAAACACTTTCCTCTGCAGAGGAATTTGTCTAAGTTTTGCAGACGCAATCCCAGTAACTCTCATATCAGTTCTGTACCTTTATGGGAAATTATGTTCATATAAGCCATTTTGAAAGCAATTGTCATGAAATCGTTGAACATTGCAAGCGAGACTCTACAAACCTACGATTTCGTTCTCATTCTATACTAGACAATCTTCTGGGCTCTTGTCGACGATCAGTTTTGTCAAAGAGGAATCTTATAAACTTGGGGTTTTGTCTTAAGGAATTGTCCCGACAAGTAATATTCCAGACGAGACATCTTCAATTATCTGATGTTGTCCTCAAGGCAGACAGAGGCTGGTGTTTTAACCCTCTTCCGCCGTATGTCACTCTCCGGCAACATAAGTTTCAACTTAAATTATACGTAAACTATTGAGTGTAGCGACCTGACGACGTTTGTGCGCAACAGAGAACATTTTAAGGGGAGCGTTCGCCCTAAAAATTGAAAATTTTCACTTGTTCGGTTTTATACTCATTTTAAAGCTGACATTCTGCCCTATCCAACGGTACCACTGCCATCTCTGTACGTTGATTTATGATTTCACGACATTTCATGAAAGGGGGGAGGGTGGGGGAGTTCTTTAAGTAATTAGATAGGAACTAATTAGCTGCTGAGCTCTTTAAGTATAGTGTCTACTTGAGTTGTGCTGCAGTTACGTGTTTAGTCTCATCTTAAAGCTGACATTCTGGCCTATCCAACGGTACCATTACCATCTCTGTACGTTGATTTGTACGTTCACGACACTTCATGAAAGGAGGGCGGGGGGAGAGTTCTTTCAGTAATTACATAGGAGCTAATTCGCTGCCCAGCACTACAAATACAGTGTTTCTATGCTGTCTGACTCCTGTCTCTTATACACATCTAGATGTGTATAAGAGACAGAATCTATATCGTGTCAACATTTTATTTTAAAAGCTAATAGTCTAAACTTGATCTCAAAATTATCCCTATAAATATTACTTTCAAAATATAATTCACAGTAATTGCAAAATCTCCATCTACAGTAATCGAAAACAGTTTTATTTAGCAGCAAAAAAAAAAAAATTTTATCTGGGCTAAAAGAGTCATTCACAAATAACTTAATAACGCAAACTCTTAGCAAAACGTAAATCCGTACACTTCATCCCAGTGAAACTGTCGACCGGCGGTAGAGAACACGGACCAATATCTGCCATACTTATAGCGAGAAACCCGCTATATGGGCCCGTGACCCGCAGTAGGCTCGCTGCCCCATGTTACCCTATGTGATGACAACCATCAGTGCAAGTCATTTTGCGCTCACTAGCAACGTATCTTTTTTGGGAAGATAGGCTTGCGACAATATCGCTCTGGTTCCTGATGTCAGGCGGTAGAAGGTTAAGGAATATTTTCGACACGGAATATTTCAGACGAGAAATCTTCAATTATCTGATGTTGTCCTCGAGGCAGGCAGGGGCTGGTGACTTACTTCTTCACCGCGGCGTTCGGCAGAATATCCTGCGTTCCTGCTCGTGAGCTGCAACTTTAACTTTCATTTCGGTATAAAAAAATTAAGGCTAATTCTTCAATATTATTTTGAGATTCAAATGAAATTTTTTTCTGAAAGAAAATTGGATGGGAGAAAAATCAACGAATAAATAGAAATATGAACAGGTTTTCAGGAATCTGTAGATTTAGCAAATGCCGAATCTAGTGAAACTACCATATCTCTAGTGAAACTGCCAAGTCTCTAGCGATAATACCATATCTCTAATGAAACCCCCATATCTATAGTGAAACTATCATATCTCTAGAGAAACTACCATAACTCTAGTGAAAATACCAAATCTCTAGTGAAACTCCTATATCTCTAGCGAAACTACCATATCTCTAGTGAAACTACCATATCTCTAGTGAAACTACCATATCTCTAACGAAACTACCATATCTCTTGCAAAACTATCATATCTCTGGCAAAACTACCATATCGCTAGCAAAACTACCATATCTCTAGTAAAACTATCATGTCTCTAGCAAAACTACCATATCTCTAGCAAAACTACCATGTTTCTTGCAAAACTACCATATCTGTAGTGCAACTACCATATCTCTAGTGCAACTACCATATCTCTAGTGCAACTACCATATCTCTAGTGCAACTACCATATCTCTAGAGAAACTACCATATCTCTAGCAAAACTACCTTATCTCCAGCAAAATTACCATATCTCTAGCGAAACTACCATATCTCTAGTGAAACAACTGTTCTATACACGGTTTTAACAGGTAATAATACTGCGCATTATACTCATCAAATCGCATAACTACCGTGCATTATACTCCGTGTGAAGATAATACTAACTCATTGCACGTCATTTGATCATGATGCTAATATTGTAATGGCTTTACTGAAAAAACGCATTGTACTTTATTTAAGAAGAATATCGTGTATTGCACGGTATTGAACTTTTGTCATGTGAATACCGTGTTATTGTTTGCTATTTGTTATGACGCCGTGCACTATACGAAACTGATAATTGCCATACATAACACGGTACACGGTATTGATGTAATGCACAACACGGCACACGGTATGGATGACATAATCAACACAGACTTATTTTGGATGCAATCAAATTATCGAGCGCGATTCCAATTCGACGTCCCTCCTTGACTAATTCGTGTTACTGAAACAACGAATATTCGTAAAATGAGAGTAAATCTATTATGTTAATAATAACGATATACGGAAGATATGAATTATCAAGTAATAGCAAATGTTTACAGATATCTGTAATAAATGAAATTCTCACGTCGAAAATGGCCAATAATAGATAAATTTAAGTATCAATCTACGTCATTCAATAAAGAGTATGGAAGAGTTTCGCCCAAATGAATAAATTAGAGTTTCGCCCAAATGAATAAATTAGATGAATTTAAACGAATTTTCTAATTCGAACATGGCTGTTAGTTGACGAAATTTAAGCTTGACTTCGTGCGTCACCTTACATAAAAATTTAAAGTCGAGCTGATTACGAGCTGATTCAATTTTTTTAGTAGTCTTTGCTCAAGAAGGGCGTTTCTGTATTACGTCACCTGCAAAGATCACAGTTCAAACTGTAGCCTTAATTCTTTCTCTCAAATTTCTAAAGCATCCAAATCCTTTTGCTGTTCTTTCTATTTTCCCGACCAACTTCCCACCTCACCTCTTTAACTGATTTCCCTTATTTTCCTCCAATTATTTTGCCTTTAATAAGTGATCACCACACTAAGCATTTAAACCTCAGGTTTGTTGTGTTTTTTTTTCTGTACAAATGAATGATATTATCATCATTTATTTTGGCTGTAATTTTCTTACCTCGTAATTTTTGCAAAAATTATAATTTTAGTTCATTTTTCCTACAGTATACATTAATCCGATCCTGAAACTGACCGGCCTTACGTTATTTCTACGTCATGCATTCGTCACGTGTTCTGTCAACCTTCAAGTTCATTTTAACCGCATTCTGAATTGTAGGATTCGGCTCTTAACCATCAAACTTTGTCTGCATTACAAGGAAGAAAATTCTAGTCAAATCAAACTCAAAACTTTGTTGTAAAAATTAAAATAAAAGCTTTACTTTTATTACTTTACTTTGACACCCTTTCATTTTTGTGAATACCTCCCAAATGAAAGATCACATTCAATGGTACAAGATCGTAGTGAATGAAAGATCGTATTCATTAGTACAAGATCGTAGTGAATGAAAGATCATATTCATTGGTACAAGATCGTAGTGAATGAAAGATCACATTCATTGTTTCAAGATCGTAGTGACTGAAAGATCACGTTCATTGGTACGAGATCATATAGCGTACATTAATTTGTACAAGATCATAGTGAATGTAAGATCACATTCTTTAGTACAAGACCATTCTTGGCTATCACATTCCAAAGATCACATTCTTGCTACAGTCCCCCGACCGGCGGTCAGAACGGAATGAGAAGATTATCTGACGTATGTGTATTATTCCGGCAAATTTAGGTTCATCAGTTATAACTTGAGCTTTACTAATCCTTCACTTTGCTTGATATTAATTACTGTGTACCCGAGACGTCGTAATACCGTAATATAATGTACCTTGGAAACCTCAGTTCGAAAATTCCTTAAGCGAATTACTTTTCTATCATAACTATCGTTAATAATAATACCACAGATCACGCTCTTGTAAACTATTCAATGCCAGTTCATCACCCGACATTCCTTACTCAATTGAAGGTTCAGTGGCCGATTTCTCACCGGCGTTCAGTAACACGCTCAAATTCTTTATGCCAGAATTTTAAATTATGAAGAGCGATTACACAGGAGCCCGGCCCGCAAATACTGAACACTAAGATTGAATAGTGGTAAATGCTCCTTTTCGATGGGCTACTAAATGAGTTGTTTCTCCGCGCAGGCGCGTATGGCATTCCAATTATTCAGATGACAGACGACCTGTTGGCACTGCGCTTTCGGTAGTTCGTAAATTAAGTTAAATTACTTATGAATTGAAGCGTTATTTACAAATTAAATACTCACAATATCCATGATTAAATGTCTACATATATAGGTGTTTAATAAATTGTTCGACAATTCTTATTCGAATATTCGTACGTCTCCAACACCATCATTGTCATTCTTCGTCACGTTAAGTTTGATACTTACAATGATTACCTTCAGCCTAAATAAGTTCGATGAAGCAAAGGCATTTCAATGGACGTAGATCAGGTCCAGAAGATACTACCCGGTTAACATGTATGTTCATCTGCATTTGCGCTTCGCTTAACAGGCATCAAATATTATCCCATACATAGCTGAGCGTGCAAGATCATGACTACGTTACTTAATTATCTTAAACAATAAAATCATATTATAAATTTTATCACAAGACAATTTTTACCTATAACTGAATGATGCTGAATCCAGGTATGGGAATAACATCACATTGGTTACGGTAGTAGTTCGTGCGAACGTTCATAGAAAGTGACTTGTATCTACGTTCGTAGAAAATGAATTGCGGGGATAACTAATAAAAAATATATACCTGGTCGCTACATAATGTTGCACTTCACTGTGTGGCGAGTCAGGCAGGAATGATGCAGCAAAGTTCAGGCAAAGAGAAATTATTTAAATATATCAGGCAAAAATTTCATACCCGTAGAATGAACTTTAGAGTAGAATGAACATACCCGCTAACATACTTTCATACCCGTAAAATGAACAGACCTGCATCTCCTCTGCCAGTCTGCAGTCCTGCATCACCTCCTCTGCCAGTCTGCACTCGTGCATCTTGTCCTCTGTAAGTCGGCAGTCCTGCAATAGTTCCTTTGCCTGTCAGCAGTCCTGCAATTCGAAACAAGATCCAACACCAGGGGCCATGGCTATAAACTAAAAAACTGCGCTGCAACTTGTCCACGCGCCATTTCTTCTCGCTTTGAGTCACCGACATGTGGAACAGCCTCCCCGATGACATCGTTGGGGCTCCAAGTATGAAAACGTCCATGAACAAACTAGATAAAGCTATGGAAAAATATATGTTCAGACTTGAAATGCCTTGCACCATATCGAACCCATTGGAAGTCTAGTAGCTATTTCAAACTATCGGCAGTCTTGACAAGATCCGGTCAAATGACACGCTTTTAGAACTTCTGTGAACAAGTCACGAAAAGTTCAAGAATCGGCGACTGGCCACATCAGGCCTACTCTTTGGCGCCGACATCACTATGTTCTGTTATGATATGTTATGTTATGTTATCTCCTTCTCTGCCAGTCTGCAGTCCTGCATTACCTCCTTTGTAAATTGTAAGTCTGTGGTCCTGCATTAGCTCCTCTGCCAGTCAGCAGTCTGAAACTATCACCGAAGTTAATGATGCTGTTCGTCATTCGCTTGTTTGTTTGTTCGTCGCCTGCATTGTTTAGGTTACGGACACATTTTTGCTGATATGAAGATTTGGTTGAATTGTTACAATTTTATTATTGATCGTCAATTGCTTTAATTTATACTGATGGTGACCGTAGCGTCTTAGGAACTACTCGGAGTATTCGCGTATATAAGTTCTCGTATGAAATAGGTTACGGCAAAAATCGTACAGCGAGAGGGTTGCTTTTAAACACTGGTACATTTAATATTAAATTGGAGAATTACAGTTCACATCCTATATTAACAAAAATCTCTGGTATGGGGAAAAGTGGTAATCTTAGCACAAGTGTGACGGGATGCATATTATGTGATATATATTTTTTTATTTTTAGGAGTACCGTTTTGACCACGTGTTATTTTGATGATGTTCTTTTGCTGGATTAGTCACTCAATACGATTGAATATATTTTTATGACTAGAATATGGAATCTCGTTACTGTGATATTATTTTTTTAACTCAAGATTTCTAGCTTCGAGATGTTTCTAGCTTCGTCTAGTCTGTTCTAGAAGTGGTACATACTCAGAGCGTCAACGATGCTATTAGGGCGGCTGCTCCACATGTCGGTGACTCGAAGCGAGAAGAAATGTTGTCGCATGGATGTGTTACAGCGCAGTTTTTTTAGTTTATAGCCGTGGCCCCCGGTGTTGGTTCTTGTTTCCAATTCTAGTAATCCTTCGAGGACCTTGTATAAACCATGAGTATACTTGTATACTTCAATGAGGTCCCCACGCAGACGTCGATAACAGGGTCTTGTAAGCTTCATAATCTTTATTCTTTCTTTATAAGGCTTGCCTTTTAATTCCGGAATTATCCTTGTTGCACGTCCTTGAGCATTCTCTATTAAATTTTTTGTCTTTTTTTTTAGTTTTAGTGACCACACATCATTTCCAAACTCTAGGGTCGGACGCACGACAGCGACAAACGACATCTTCCTCGCTTCAGCATCTATGTATTCGTATGAGCGTCTGATCAGTCCAAGTCGTTTATTGGCTTTAGTAACTTGAGCTTCAATATGCTTAGAAAATTTCAACTCATCGCCGACATTAACTCCTAAATATTTTCCATTGTTGACTTCGACATCATCACTCTGTCGCTGCAACCGTGTCTTCTCATACTGTAATCTTGCTGTTCATTATTCTTGCCAAGGTGGATAACTTTACATTTGTCAGCATTAAAACGCAGCTGCCGCTTATCAGCCCAGTACACTAACCTCAGTCAAGATCACCTTGTAGCTGTAATTTTTCTGACGTATTCCTCACTGTATTATAAATTTTTGTGTCGCCAGCATACATCGAGCACACGCTAGACACCGCTTCTGGCAGATCGTTTATAAACGCAACGAGTAAAACAGGCCCGAGAACGCTTCCTTGTGGCACGCCGCTGCGCACTGAAGCCCAGTCTGCCGCGGTCCCATTAATACTGACACGTTGTCGTCTCCCTACAAGAAATTCTCTGATCCATTTGAGTACATTAATCTCAATTCCCAAAGACTATAACTTACGCAACAGCCGCTTATGTGGGACACTGTCAAATGCCTTGGCAAAATCGAAGTACACTGCATCTACTGGCTCCCTATCGTCCAGCGGGCGGGTTCATTTATTCAGAGAGTGCATGGGAACTTTCATTACATATCATTTGAAAGAGGCAGACAGAAACCATAGTAATCTTTTTCGCAAAGCGTACCACGCTAACTATTCTACCCAATCACCATTACGGTTATTTCTGGGTTCAAAAATATTTATTCTAAACCGTCACATGGAGCGGTGGCACGAACAGACTATCATTCAGTTGCGACCGACCCAGAACTACTGAACATTACGTGTAAAGTCGGCGTATTAGGAAATAATTGTATCCCTAACTAAACAATTCTTCCGTAATGACCTTCAAACATAACTACATATCAATTATCTCACACGTTTCCGCATGTTCGCTTAAAATTGCTACTCATATACTACATTTCATTTGAAATTTCAGGAAAATATTGATTAGGATGATGCTTTCTCTATTATAATATAGATTTCCTGGGATTTATAACAAATATAAATCCTTTAGAGTTGGAAAACATCCCACGAAAGCTTTCTCGTAACAGCTTATGTGATAAAATTAATAAAACTTCCTGGTGTGATATGAGCTCGGCAACACAATTAAATGTTATTTGGATTTAAATATATAGAAAATTCAAATTCATTGTTATATAATAAACTTAATAATAAATTATCCCTGTTAATAAATTTAATTTGAGTCATACTCTGTGAAACAGACAGTGATAGTGATATTGATTTATTCTGTATTATAAATTATATACAATTTATTATCAATTTTATTATTATAAAAAATATTGATATCAGAAGCTGAATTCTAAGCTGATAAATGAACAGTTATTAAAGTTGATGAAATGAATTAAAATTGCCAATTTCTTCGGACAATAGGAATAATNAATCAGTACGAAAGTCTCCACCAAGTCGACACGCTACCCATAATTATTTCAACTTCGCGGCGGTGTTTCTGGTTACACAAGCAAAGATGAAAGATACTTTATTTGATTAAGTCTATAATTCATCATGACTTACGTTTCAAGTCTGTAATCCATCATGACTTTAGTTTTAAAGTCTGTAATCCGTCATGCATTTCGTTTCAAAGTCTGTAATGTGTGATGCCTTTTGTTTCAAGTCTGTAATCAGTCACAACTTTTGTTTCAAGTTTGCAATCTGTCACAACTTTTTTTTTTAAGTCTGTAATCCGTTATGCTTTCGTTTCAGAGTCTGTAATGCGTGCTGCCTTTTGTCTCAAGTCTGTAATCCGTCTTGACTTTTGTTTCAAGTCTGCAATCCGTCATGATTTTTTTCATTCTGTAATCCGTCTTGACTTTTGTTTCAAGTCTGTAATCCGTCTTGACTTTTGTTTCAAGTCTGCAATCCGTCATGATTTTTTTTCATTTTGTAATCCCTCATGCCTTTCGTTCCAAGTCTGTAATCCGTCTTGAAATTTGTTTCAAGTCTGCAATCCGTCACGACTTTTGTTTCAAGTCTGTAATCCGTCTTGACTTTTGTTTCAAGTCTGTAATCCGTAATGACCTTGGAATTCGTCAATAGTTTAAATGGTCTGTAATTCATCATTCTTAAGAGGTCTGTAATACCTATTAACGTCTGTAATAACCTATTAACGTCTGTATTAACCTATTGACGTCTGTAATCCGTCATGAATTATTTATTAAATGATGTTATCTTATCTCATCTCTGGAAGTCGAAGAAGTACATCCTGGCGACCATGAACAGAGCATTCAGCATTAAAATAATGTAAAATATTAGTCTATGTACATTGAGGCATCAAGAAATGGTCAAACTGTTATAAAATTACCCTAAAAATATTTACTAAGACGTCCACTCTGGATGCATGACAATAAATTTTAATGTTAGCTATCATAATATAAGATATGTCTAGAGGAGATCAGGATTTGCAATGTATGGATAAAAACCTTAAACATCATTTCGAAAAAAATGTTTCTGCCTTAGAAGTAAAATATGGGGGATGGCTCTAAGTTAAAAAGGCATATAATTGGTTCAATCAGATGTGAACAATGAACATATACAGAGATGTATACTAGCAGTTCAAACGCAAAACGACAAATTGATTGATTCGGCAAATGACGAATCTAGTGAAACTACCATATCTCGATCCTAGTGAAACTGCGATGTCTCTAGTGAAAATACCATATCTATTGTGAAACTCCCATATCTCTAGTGAAACTGCCATGTCTCTAGTGAAAATACCATATATATTGTGAAACTCCCATATCTCTAGTGAAACTGCCATGTCTCTAGTGAAACTGCCATGTCTCTAGTGAAACTCCCATATCTCTAGTGAAACTGCCATGTCTCTAGTGAAAATACCATATCTCTTGTGAAACTCCCATATCTCTAGTGAAACTGCCATGTCTCTAGTGAAAATACCATATCTCTAGTGAAAATACCATATCTCTAGTGAAACTATACCATATCTCTAGTGAAGCGACCGTTCTATATATACACGGTTTCAGAGCAAAATACCGGGCATAAGTATACGGTAACAGGAAATAATATCGTCAACTCGCATAACTACCGTGCATTATACTACGTGTGAAGATAATGCTACTCATTACACGACATTTAATCATGATGCTAATATTGTAATGGGTTTACTGAAAAAATGCATTGTACTATATGTAATAAGAATATCGTGTATTGCACGGTATTGAACTTTTATCATGTAAATACCGTGTTATTGTTTGCTATTTTTCATGACACCGTGCACTATACGAAACTGATAATTGCTATACACAACACGTTACACGGTATAGATGACATGCTCAATATGGTATGGATGTAATGCACAACACGACACACGGTGTGGATGACATAGTCAGCACGGTATGGATGTGATGCACAACACTTTACACGGCATGGATGTAATGCACAACACGGCACACGGTATGGATGACATAGTCAGCACGGTATGGATATAATGCACAGCACGGCGCACGGTATGGATGACATAGTCAGCACGGTATGGATGTAATGCACAGCACGGCGCACGGTATGGATGACATAGTCAGCACGGTATGGATGTAATGCACAGCACGGCGCACGGTATGGATCCTGTCTCTTATACACATCTAGATGTGTATAAGAGACAGCTGTAATCCGTCTTGACTTTTGTTTCAAGTCTGTAATCCGTCATGCCTTTCGTTCCAAGTCTGCAATCCGTCACGACTTTTGTTTCAAGTCTGTAATCCGTCTTGACTTTTGTTTCAAGTCTGTAATCCGTAATGATCTTGGAATTCGTCAGTAGTTTAAATGATCTGTAATTCATCATTCTTAATAGATCTGCAATACCTATTAACGTCTGTAATCCGTCATGAATTTATTAAAGGATGTTATCTTATCTCATCTCTCTGGAAGTCGAAGAAGTACATCCTGGCGACCATGAACAGAACATTCAGCATTAAAATAATGTAAACTATAAGTCTACGTACATTGAGGCATCAATAAATGGTCAAACTGTTATTAAATTACCCTAAAAATATTTACTAAGACGTCCACTCTGGATGCATGACAATAAATTTTAATGTTAGCTATCATAATATAAGATATGTCCAGAGGAGATCGGGATTTGTTATGTCTGGATAAAAACCTTAAACATCATTTCGACAAAAATATTTTTGCCTTAGAAGTAAAATATGGGGGATGGCTCTAAGTTGAAAAGGCGTATAATTGGTTCAATCAGATGTGAACAATAAACAAACACAGAGATGTAGACCTGCAGTTCAAACGCAAAACGGCAAATTGATTGATTCGGCAAATGCCGAATCTAGTGAAACTACCATGTCTCGATCCTAGTGAAACTGCCATGTCTCTAGTGAAAATACCATATCTCTATAGTGAAACTACCATATCTCTAGTGAAACTATCATTCTCTAATGAAACTGCCATGTCTCCAGTGAAACTATCATATCTCTAGTGAAACTACCATATCTCTATTGAAAATACCAAATCTCTACTGAAATTCCTATATCTCTATATAGTGAAACTACCATATCTCTAGCGAAACTACCATATCTCTAGTGAAACTACCATATCTCTATATAGTGAAGCGACCGTTCTATATATACACGGTTTCAGAGCGAAATACCGGGCATAAGTATACGGTAACAGGAAATGATACCGTCAACTCGCATAACTACCGTGAATTATACTCCGTGTGAAGATAATGCTATACATTGCACGACATTTAATCATGATGCTAATATTGTAATGGCTTTACTGAAAAAATGCATTGTACTATATGTAATAAGAATATCGTGTATTGCACGGTACTGAACTTTTATCATGTGAATACCGTGTTAATTATTGTTTGCTATTTGTAATGACACCGTGCACTATACGAAACTGATAATTGCTATACACAACACGTTACACGGTATAGATGACATGCTCAATATGGTATGGATGTAATGCACAACACGACACACGGGATGGATGACATAGTCAGCACGGTATGGATGTGATGCACAACACTTTACACGGCATGGATGTAATGCACAACACGGCACACGGTATGGATGACATAGTCAGTACGGTATGGATGTAATGCACAGCACGGCACACGGTATGGATGACATAGTCAGCACGGTATGGATGTAATGCACAGCACGGCACACGGTATGGATGACATAGTCAGCACGGTATGGATGTAATGCACAGCACGGCACACGGTATGGATGACATAGTC
>NW_025946705.1:9128-33499 GCF_000764305.2 Hyalella azteca | reverse complement strand
GGTACAAGATCATAGTGAATGAAAGATCACATTCATTGGTACAAGATCATAGTGAATGAAAGATCACATTCATTGGTACAAGATCATAGTGAATGAAAGATCACATTCATTGGTACAAGATCATAGTGAATGAAAGATCACATTCATTGGTACAAGATCATAGTGAATGAAAGATCACATTCATTGGTACAAGATCATAGTGAATGAAAGATCACATTCATTGGTACAAGATCATAGTGAATGAAAGATCACATTCATTATTACAAGACCATTCTTGGCTATCACATTCCAAAGATCACATTCTTGCTACAGTCTCCCGACTGGCGGTCAGTACGGAATGATAAGATTATCTGACGTATGTGTGTTATTCTGGCAAATTTAGGTTCATCAGTTCTAACTTGAGCTTTACTAAACCTTCACTTTGCTTTATATTAAATACTGTGCACTCGAGACATCGTAATAAAATGTACCTTGGAAAGCTCAGTTCGAAAATTACTAACAGCTTAATTCGTAAAAATTCCTTGAGCGAATTATTTTTCTAACGAAACTATCGTTAATAATAATACCACTAATCACGATCTTGAAAATTATTCAATGACAGTTCATCACCCGACTTGCCTAACTCAATTGAAGAATCATGCAGTGGCCGACGTCTCGCCAGCCTCCAAAAAAAAGCCAATTCATTGGCTCATAGAAAAATTTCAAGGTATGGAGGGCGATTATACAGGAGCTCGGCCCGCAAACACTGAACACTAAGATTGAATAGCGCTAAATGCTTTTTTTCGATGGGCTACTAAACAAGATGTTTCATCGAGCGGGCGCGTGTGGCATTCCAATTATTCTGATGACAGACGACCTGTTGGCACTGCACTGGCGGCAGTTCGTAAATTAAGTTAAATTACTCATCAATTGAAGCGTTATTTACTAATTATATATTCACAAAATCCATGACTAAATGTCTATGAGTAGGTATTATATAAATTGTTCGACAATTCGTATTCGAATATTCGTACGTCTCCAACACCATCATTGTCATTCTTCGTCACATTAAGTTCGATACTTAACGATGATTACCTTCAGCCTAAATAAGTTCCATGAAGCAAAGATATTTCAATGGACATCAGGTCCGCACCATACTATCTGGTTAACATGTAAGTTTAACTGCATTTGCGCTTAACTGGCATCGAATATTTCCCTATACATAGCTAGGAGTGCATGATCATGACTACGTTACTTAAATACCTTAAACAATAAAATCATATATAAATTTTATAACAAGACAATTTTTACCTATAACTGAATCCAGGTCTGGGAATCACATAACATTGGTTACGGTAGTAGTTCCTACCAACGTTCATAGAAAATGACTTGTATCTACGTTCGTAGAAAATTAATTGCGGGGATAACTAAGGAAAAATATATACGTGGTCGCTACATTATGTTGCACATCGCAGTGTGGCGAGTCAGGCAGGAATGATGCAGCTAAGTTCAGGTAATGAGAAAGTATTTAAAATATATCAGGCAAAAATTTCAAACCCGTACAGTGAACTATTTAGCATTACATATAATTTATCATAAAATATTATTGTAAATATCATATTCTTGGATTCTTGCTTATAGGATCATATTGAATGAAAGATCATATTCTTGGAGATAAGAAGATCATATTTTAAGAAAGATCATATTCATTGGTACAAGATCATGGTGAATGGAAGATCACATTCATTGATACATGATCATAGTGAATGAAAGATCACATTCATTTCTACAAGATCATAGTGAATGAAAGATCATATTCAATGGTACAATATCGTATATAGTGAATGAAATATCACATTCAATGGTAAAATATCATGTGAATGAAAGATCACATTCATTGGTACAAGATCATACTGAATGAAATATTGCACTCATTGGTACAAGACCATAGTGAATTAAGATCACATTCATTAGTACAAGACCATTCTTGGCTATCACATTCACATTAGTATAAGACCATTCTTGGTTATCACATTTCAAAGATCACATTCTTGCTACAGTCCCCCGACTGGCGGTCAGTACGGAATGATAAGATTATCTGACGTATGTGTGTTATTCCGGCAAATTTAGGTTCATCAGTTCTAACTTGAGCTTTACTAAACCTTCACTTTGCTTGATATTAAATACTGTGTACTAGAGACGTCGAAATACCGTAATAAAATGTACCTTAGGAACCTCATGTTAGAAAATTATTGTAAGGAATTTTCACAATCGAAGAATTTGAAATTTTTATTCAACGAACGAATAAACAGGAAATTTTGGCAGCACAGCCCAAAGCTCATCCGAAAAAAAGTATAGGATGTTCCATAAGGTTTAAGTTTAAAAGTTTCGTTAAAAACACTTAAAACTGCCACTCTAGTACCAGCATAGCAGTTCAGTTGGAGGTATAATCTATATCGCTTGCGAGCCTGGTCAATTTGATGGCTCTATGGTCGGCTTCTCAGGTGACGTGGTTGTGACGCAATGAATAGGCAATTAATAGAATACGTCAAGGAGCGTCGACTGCAGTTGTCCCGGTGCAACATGAAGATACTATAAAGGAGGAAATATAAATTTAATTAGGCTCCAACCCCACGATGAACTGGCAATGTATATGCAGCTATTACACTGATATTTAAATTGAGGCTAGAGTAAACAACCAACCTGGGGTTTTTAATGCCCAGTGTGAAAACTTTCTGTTTGCAATGAATGAAGTTTTAAATTTAGAAATATAGTGGAAATTAGTAAGAGGAGTAGGAAGTTGGACGGAGAAAGACAGTAAGAATAGCTATAGGTTTATCTGCGGAGAAAGACAGTAAGAATAGCTATAGGTTTATCTGCGCGTGAAAGAAGAGTAAAAACTTAAATTAGGATGGAACAATCCACTGCAGTATTAGGCGAACTCCGAGCGTGAACTGCCCAAACCCTATATTTGATTTAGAAGTAAATTTGATATAGATTTGATAAGAGAGAGATTTGATAGATATTGATAGAAATTTAATATGAGAGAGATTTGATAGAAATTTGATATGAGAGAGATTTGATAAAAGAGATTTGATAAAAGAGATTTGATATAGGTTTAAAATAGATTTAATATAGATTTGATATAGCTTAGATTTAGCTTTGATATAGATTTGTAGTACCTTCCTTCAGAAGGTACAATTTAAGGTAACCTAAATCTATGTCCAACTTCCTACAGAAGTAAAATAAGCACAGTTGTTGTAAACAAAATATAACGAAAATTACACGGCATTCGCACAAAATACCGAACAGGGAACCAGGTGTAAAAGAAGACTGGTAGGAATACTTAATTATTCGAGGACATTGAGCTTGAGATGGAGCGCGCAATTTGAACTTTTATTGAGCCGACCAGTGACCAGCTCTGGCAACTGTATAAAATGAACAGCCTAGTGTCAACCTGCAAGCGCCCAACTTCGGCTTGCCTGCATATTTAAACAAAAGAAAAGCGCACTGCGCGCTTAGATTAATCGTTGGAGATCTTAGAAAAAAATGTGAAAAGAACTGAAAATTTATTATCGGTGAGAAATCAAGAATTTCTCACATTACTACCAGCTTAACTCGCAAAATTTGAGAAAGAGAAAATTCCTAAAACGAGTTACTTTTTTATTAGAACTATCGTTAACAATAGCACTAAACCTATCACGCTCCTGAAAACTACTCGATGACATCGCTGCACCTGACTCAAGTGAAGCAATTGAAGTATCAGTGGCCGACGTCTCGCCAGCCTTCAAAAATACAAACGTTGGAATACGAGTGGAATGAGACCATGTGAATAGATTCCACACGAGCTCGGCCCTCAAACACTGAACACATGAGATTAAATACCTCTAAATGCTTCTTTTCGAAGGGTTACTTAATTAACAAGTTATTTCTTCGCGCGGGCGCGTGTGACTCTAGAATTTTTCAGATGGCAGACGATCTGTTGGCACTGTGCTGTCAGCAGTTCGTAAATTAAGTTAAATTACTCATCAATTAAAGTATTAGTTACTAATTAAATTCTTACACAATCCATGATTAAATGCATATAAATAGGTATTAAATAAATTGTTCTACAATTCTTATTCGAATTTTCGTAAGTCTCCAACACCATCATTTTCATTCTTCAGCACTTTGTATTCTGTACTTAACGATGATTACCTTCAGCATAAATATGTTCGATGAAGCAAAGGTATTTCAATGGACATTGATCAGGTCCAGAGGATACTATATGGTTGGCATTTATGTTTTTCTGCATTTGCGCTTAACTGGCATCAATTTTTTTCCCATAAATAGCTAGGCGTGCAAGATCATGACTACGTTACCCAATTATCTTAAACAATTAAATCATACTATTAATTTGATTACAAGACAATTTTTACCTATAACTGAATCCAGGTCTGGGATCCATATCGCATTAATCACGGTAGTAGTTCGTACCAAAGTTTGTAGAAAATGACTTGTTCTAATGTACGTAGAAAATTATTTGCGGGGATAACTAAGGAAAAATATATACGTGGTCGCTACATTATGTTGCACATCGCAGTGTGGCGAGTCAGGCAGGAATGATGCAGCTAAGTTNCTTCCTTGTGGCACGCCGCTGCGCACTGAAGCCCAGTCTGCCGCGGTCCCATGAATACTGACACGTTGTCGCCTCCCTACAAGAAATTCTCTGATCCATTTGAGTACATTAATCTCAATTCCCAAAGACTATAACTTACGCAACAGCCGCTTATGTGGGACACTGTCGAATGCCTTGGCCAAATCGAAGTACACTGCATCTACTGGCTCCTTATCGTCCAGCAGGCGGGTCCATTCATTCAGAGAGTGCATGGGAACTTTCATTACATATCATTCGAAATAGACAGACAGAACACGTAGGAATCTTTATCGCAATGCGTACCACGCTTACTATGCAACCCAATCACCATGACGGTAATATCTGGGTTCAAAAATATTTAACTGTAGGTTTTGTAGAGAGTTACGTAAGTAAGTAACATTCAGTTGCGACCGACCCAGTACTACTGAACATTACGTGTAAAGTCGGCGTATCAGAAAATAATTGTATCCCTAACTAAACTATTCTTTCGTAATGACCTTCAAACATAACTACATATCAATTGTCTCACACGTTTTCGCATGTTCGCTTAAAAATTGCTACTCATATACTACATTTCATTTGAAATTTCAGGAAAATATTGATTAGGATGATGCTTTCTCTATTATTATATAGATTTCCTGGGATTTATAACAAATATAAATCCTTTAGAGTTGGAAAACATCCCACGAAAGCTTTCTCGCAAAAGCTTATGTGATAAAATTAATAAAACTTCCTGGTGTGATATGTGCTCGACAACACAATTAAATGTTATTTGGATTTAAATATATAGAAAATTACAACTCATTGTTATATAATAAACCTAATAATAAATTATCCCTGTTTATAAATTTAATTTGAGTCATACACTGTGAAACAGACAGTGATAGTGATATTGATTTATTCTGTATTATAAATTATATACAATCTATTATCAATTATATTATTATAAAAATAATGATATCAGAAGCTGAAGGCTAAGCTTATTGATTTCAACAGAAGCTGAATGCTAAGCTGATAAATGAACAGTTATTAAAGTTGATGAAATGAATTAAAATTGCCAATTTCTTCGGACAATAGGAATAATAAAAAATGTAGATACTAACTTAATTCCAGGTACTAAACATGTAACTATAAATAAAATTAATAAACGCTACGTGTTAAATTCAGTTTACCAGCATCGCCACATGGATATAGGCACGTGATACGTTAAACTATTTCGCTTAAAGTGTCCGATCGCATCGGCATCATTTTCTTGGACAACCGAGCTTGATGACATTTATGGAGGTCTTGATGGCTTTCAAAAATAGATGGTTTCTTTTTGATAAAAAATATTGATCTTAGAAACCATATGCGACGGGATACATATTATGTGATATTTTTTCTATATTTTTAGGAGTACCGTTTTGACCACGTGTTATTTTGATGTTCTTTTGTTAGATTAGTGACTCAATACGATTGAATATATTTTTAAGACTATAATATGGAATCTCGTTATTGTGATATTATTTTGTATGACTAAGGAATGCGTAGGCATATTTTTATTTCGTGACTGAAACGAGGAATCTCCTATGCTGTGATATCATCTGTCTGTAGCGTTGCGTTGCAATCGTCTGCTAGGCGCCACGCGTCGTCTGCTAGCCCTGACACGTTTAGACTTATTTCTTTGATATGTTAATTGTAAATTATTACTTGACCTATGATTTACTTACTTTAATGTGCAACTATTTTGTCAAAGGACTTTAATCTTTTGTAATAATCTTAATGATTTACTGTTGTACGAGATTGAGTGCTGTCAATCTACGATACCATCGTTAAGGTAAAGACGGCTACATCGCTATCTTGCATAAGGAGGTTAGACATCTTATAGGTAGATATTCGATAAGATGTCGATTATAGCTTGTAGTTATGTTGTCAAAGGGTGTAACTCTTTATTAATATGATTTCATTAGGTGATGACACTTCTCATTGTGTGTGATAATGCTTATAGTCAATGTTCATTTGTCTAGACTATTGACGAACTGGTATCAACTCACGCGCNATCTCAATTCCCAAAGACTATAACTTACGCAACAGCCGCTTATGTGGGACACTGTCAAATGCCTTGGCAAAATCGAAGTACACTGCATCTACTGTCTCCCTATCGTCTAGCAGGCGGGTTCATTCATTCAGAGAGTGCATGGGATCTTTCATTACATAGCATTTGAAAGAGACAGGCAGAACCCGTAGGATACTTTTTCGCAAAGCGTACCACGCTAACTATTCTACCCAATCACCATAACGGTAATTTCAGGGTTGACAAATTTTTAATATTATTTAATAAGTTCTGAAACCATAACAAATGTTACATTCAGTTGCGACCGACCCAGTACTACTGAACATTACGTGTAAAGTCGGCGTATCAGAAAATAATTGTATCCCTAACTAAACTATTCTTTCGTAATGACCTTCAAACATAACTACATATCAATTATCTCACACGTTTTCACATGTTCGCTTAAAAATTGCTACTCATATACTAAATTTCATTTGTAATTTCATGAAAATATTGATTAGGATGATGCTCTCTCTATTATAATATACATTTCCTGGGATTTATAACAAATATAAATCCTTTAGAGTTGGAAAACATCCCACGCAAGCTTTCTCGCAACAGCTTATGTGAAACAGACAGTGATAATGATATTGATTTATTCTTTATTATAAATTATATACAATCTATTATCAATTACATTATTATAAAAAATAATAATATCAGAAGCTGAAGGCTAAGGTTATTGATTTCAACAGAAGCTGAATGCTAAGCTGATAAATGAACAGTTATTAAAGGTGATGAAATGAATTAAAATTGCCAATTTCTTCGGACAATAGGAATAATAAAAAATGTAGATACTAACTTAATTCCAGGTACTAAAGATGTAACTATAAATAAAATGAATAAACGCTGCGTGTTAAATTCAGTTTACCAGCATCGCCACATGGATATAGGCACGTGATACGTTAAACTATTTTGCTTAAAGTGTCCGACCGCATCGGCATCATTTTCTTGGACAACCGAGCTTGATGATATATATGGAGGTCTTGATGGCTTTCAAAAAATAGATGGTTTCTTTTTGATGAAAAATATTGATCTTGGGAAGCATATGTGACGGGATACATATTATGTGATATTTTTTCTATATTTTTAGGAGTACCGTTTTGACCACGTGTTATGTTGATGTTCTTTTGTTAGATTAGTGACTCAATACGATTGAATATATTTTTAGGACTATAATATGGAATCTCGTTACTGTGATATTATTTTGTATGACTAAGGAATGCGTAGGCATATTTTTATTTCGTGATTTCACTCAACCGAACCACTCATAACTCCTTCAATAATGAAGGGATCTTATTGAAATTTAGAACATAAGTATGAATTATTAATGCATTTTGTCCGGAAAAAGAAATAAGAACAGATTTTTCATTGGTTCGTTTTCAATTAAAATGGGAAAACGCGATTTTGAGGCAACGGCATATAGGCGTTTCGTCGATACCTAACCACCTTACCACCTTGACGATTTCAAACAGTATTTTCACAATCGGTTGCGGGTTTAGAACCTTCAACTGAGTGTTCCAATCTGGTGATCATAACCACCCAGCCGCTTCGTCGATTTCTAACCAAAACTATCGCAGGGAGCTAGTATCGAACCCGCAACTACAGTTCAAATTCTGGTACTCTCAACTTGAACACCACTCACGAAATTTTTAGTCAATATTGATGAGAAATTCAGTGTTACTTTAAACTTGATTTGCACCGACGACTCTAGATACTGACTGTCACATCTTTATTGGCATTCACGAAATTTTTAGTCAATATTGCTGAGAAATTCGGTGTTACTTTAAACTTGATTTGCACCGACGACTCTAGATACTGACTGTCACATCTTTATTGGCATAGAAGCTGTGCAGCAATAGTACAAATCAAGTCTAATGTAGAACTCGTCTTTAAACGCCTTCCTCTAGCTGCACTGTCGTACGTTAGACCTACACGAACGCGCATTGCGCAGCTCAGGGTCCCTACAATAAAAAATTGTTATAAGTTCGTAATTCCGTCTCCCAATCGTTGACAGCTTTACGGGCAAAACCTACCAATCACAGACGAAAAATCGGCCGCTACGTGTACTTTGGCTGCTACGTGTACTAAGGCAGCTACATGTACTTAGGCCGATACGTGTACTTAGGCCGCTACACGAGTACCTAGGCCGCTACGAGTACCTAGGCACGTAGGCCTATGATTTGTGTTTATATACAAGATAATAGTGAATGAAAGATCACATTCATTGGAACAAGATTGTAGTGAATGAAAGATTACATTCATTGGTACAAGAACGCAGTGAATGAAAGATCATATTCATTGGTACAAGATCGCAGTGAATGAAAGATTACATTCATTGGTACATGAACGCTAGTGAATGAAAGATCACATTCATTGGAACAAGATTGTAGTGAATGAAAGATTACATCCATTGGTACAAGAACGCAGCTAGTGAATGAAAAATCGGGAAAATGGGAACTTACAAAAATCGGGAACTTACAGAGGAGGTAATACAGAACTGCAGACTGGCAGAGGAGCTATAATGCAGGACTGCAGACTGGCAGAGAAGGTGATGCAGGACTGCAGACTGGCAGAGTAAGTCTGTAATCCGTCATGACATTTTTTTCATTCTGTAATCCGTCTTGCCTTTCGTTTCAATTCTATAATCCGTCTTGACTTTTGTTTCAAGTCTATAATCCGTCATGACATTTTTTTCATTCTTTAATCCGTCATGCCTTTCGTTTCAATTTTATAATCCGTCTTGACTTTTGTTTCAAGTCTGTAATCCGTCTTGACTTTCTTTTTAAGCTTGGAATTCGTCAATAGTTTAAACGGTCTGTAATTCATCATTCTAAAGACGTCGGCAGTACCTATTAACGTCTGTAATCCGTCATGAATTATTTATTAAAGGATGTTATCTTATCTCATCTCTATGGAAGTCGAAGAATTACATCCTGGCGTCCATGAACAGAGCGTGCAGCATTAAAATATTGTAAACTATAAGTCTATGTACATTGAGGCATCAAGAAATGGCCAAACTGTTATTAATTTACCCTAAAAATATTAACTAAGACGTCCACTCTGGATGCATGACAATAAATTTTAATATTAGCGATCATAATATAAGATATGTCTAGAGGAGATCGGGATTTCATATGTATGGATAAAAACCTTAAACATCATTTTGAAAAAAATATATATATATTTTTGCCTTAGAAGTAAAATATAGGAGATGACTCTAAGTTAAAAAGGCTTATAATTGATTCTATCAGATGTGAACAATGAACATGTACAGAGATCTATACCAGCAGTTCAAACACAAAACGCAAACGAACAGCTCATAAATCCTTAAATTTATAAAGGATCTTCCTGAAATATTGAACGCAACTATTTAGAAGCAAAATGCAGCGATAGATATTGCTAGCTTTTATGCCACTTAGTTTTAGATTAAAATGGAAAAACACAGCTTTTTAGCAAGAGGAATTAGGACAGGTTTGGTTAAGGTAGGCTACGATTGGCTAAATTAAGCTACTTTTTCAATAATAGCGCACGGAGAAGTGTCGGTCCAGTACAGAGATTGCACTAAATTGGCTTCCACGTGTCAAATCCTGCTTGCATTCTAGGTTTTTCGGACTAAGCGTTTTGCAAGGTGGACTGATAATTGTCACTTCTGACGTTGACACTTTCATATTTAAAACTTCTTCAGATATATTGCAGCTAAATTCCAATGCAATGTGTCAAGATGGAAAGATTGCTAAACAATACGCATTTGTATCTTCAAGTGTTTCATAGATGAAATCATTTACTTAGTTATCAAACTTTGACAGGAACGCACAATATGAAGTAAATGTAAACACGAATGGATAAAATTGGCATGAAAACATATGAAAACTCGTTATTATAAAAATATGATATAATCAGTATCTGTTTGAGGTGTGTTATTTTCGGCTATTCGAGATTTCAGCGCCCGCCATATTGGTTGCTCCACGAGACGATCTTCCGGCCCACGTTGTTAGCGTATTCTAATAATATACGGACAAATAAGCTCTGTGCGCTTTATGAGTGACTCTTCAGTTACTGTTCAAAAGTTAAATATGACAGATAACACATCAACTCCAGATTCGTGGGAAACAGTGGCCGATGGTGGTCTTAATGCGAGTCTGTCCAGACTAAATGTGAATGCGGCAGTTTTCGTTCCCAATGTGAATGCTGCGGAATTTATTCCAAGCTTTCGAAAGGAGCCACAAGCGCCAGGTAAAGCCTTTTTGAAACGTTTTTAATTTCAATTTTTCGGTAATATTCAGACGGTAATAACGTGGGCCGACCCGAATATTAAGCATGCGACAACAGCTGTTTGCTTGACTTGAGTGCGCCATGTGTACCGCATTTCACACCCTGACCTCTCATCTCATCTTGCCGCTTCCCGAGTTCATCGAGTTACATGTGCCATCAAATTCAGTCCATGTTAGCGAATAGCGAGGGATCAGCTAATTCTTTCAGTTTGTTTATGAGGCTTGCTCATACCTGATAGCTCTAAATCTGAAATATTCGTCACTACGTTGCAGTTCAAACTTCAAAATTTGTGCTAACCTATTAAAATTTTCATGAATCATTGAATGATTTGACTAAATAAATTCAAGGAATGAAAAATTGTATAATGTAATCAAATTATCAAGTAAAATTGTCAATCAATAATATAACTGAAAATTTGAAATTGTATTTTACTTTGATAATTTGTTGTTTTCTCTTAGAAATTTAAGGATCAATCCTGATTAGCCTAGGGCCCTAGGCTGGTGTCCTGGTCCAGTAGAAGTTGCTGCCACATGTAAATGAGCCTGTGCTTGCAGCAAAATTTACTTCTTTGCCTACCTATTTTTTTAAGAAATAGCATATTTACACTTGTTTTTCTGAAAAATGGCCTGTTAGACTGGTAGTGAAAACAATTGTATGTCCCTGGGCCTGGACCCTGGAGTCCTGGATGGTGGACCAGACGCAGTATGGAATTCTGTATAGGTAATATATTATCATGTTAACAAAAGAAAATGTATCGAAAAATTTACCACCTTACACCTTCCACCGAAGTGACAATTGATACTCAATTACTCATACTCTTACACTGAGCTCGTCAGAAACTGCGGACACCCGGACAGCTGCACTTCCTCTAACTCGCTTGCGTGTGGTTCGAAAACCGATAAAAAGTTGGCGACTCTTCACTCCAATGCATCACTAGTCATGTATCCGTATCGACAAATTTTGTAATGAATATGTTCCAAAATAAAAAATAAAAATTACGTAAACTTTTGCAGAAAATTCTCACGATTTCACCAATACCAACAAAGTTCTCGAATCCACTCGGAATGATGGGATAAACTGCTAATCTTTCATGGCGTATGGCAACATTGTGTTGACTGTTGACATTAGACAAGACGGTGTCTGACACCTTGTTTTGGTCTTGTAAAGTTCAATTTCATAATAGATTTGATCCACATTTCACAGTGACATTTAAATGATGGAAAATTGTTTCAAAATTTAAACACCAATTGATATGGTTTTGAATACAAATTTATTCATGTTTTCGCCCTATGTTGCATCATCGAAAAGTCTGCTTGACAGCATAGTCACGGTAGCTGTAATTACTTTATTAAGTTTACTTCTTTGCAGTCATATTAAGAGACAAATCTTTAACAAACTAATACTTTGTATAATTTTAATTGTTGAGTGAAAGCTGCGCCTGCAGCCTTGCTGGCACGCAACATTTCCAAGTGAATTACCTTATAGAAACTTAGCATACCCATACGTGTTTTAAGCCTATAAGAAGTTCATTTTTTTGCCTCAAATAATGTTGTATAAAAAAACTGGTGTAGGTGTATCGGGAATAATATATGAACCGTCAATATTAGAATTCCATCCTGGCGGGATGATCATTGCGGACGGTAACTGAGTTTGACTAATCATTTGGATATTTAGTGCAAGAGAATGATTAATTATGTTGTTTCTGATCAAACGAACGAAAATTCAAACAAATTATTTTGTTACTTTGACTAGGTTTATTCATGGGAAATATGCTATTGCTCATTTATGAAACGCTTTTGAAATAAATTGAATGATGTTTATTTATTTCCATACGATTTTTAAACAATTGAAAATTGATTTATTATCCTTTAAATAAACATCTTTGCATCGAAACTCTTGGACGATGTATCTACGGCAATATTTGTACACCATTAATCAGCATATCAAGAGCCAAACATCAACCGATTGTTGGAAATAACCAACCGATTGGTGGCCACTAATATGTTGCATTGTTCTACCCATTACACCTAATAGAACCTAAATAAACTTTGTTCATTGAAAGGACAAAAAGCTTATATCACACTTACATGATAGTACAATAAATTTTGAAATCTTCCCCAGTCATGAGACTTAAATTCATACTCATAGGTGATCTTGAATTTGTGCATTGCATTATGCAATTTGTAGAATTATAAATTCTTAATAGGTACAAACTTTTTGAAAATAATTCTGAAAGCATAACGTCTATTGAATTCTAATATGGATCTTTAATTTTAGCATCGTATTTCCAAAAATCAAGTATTGCATTTCTTTTAATTTAAAAACATTCTTTTACATCAAAAACAAAGAATTTTTTCTTACAGCTCCTATGATGATTGGCGAATGACAATCTCACTCATATAGATAAAAATTTTAAATTGAACGATTTTGTAATTTCAAAGACTCCATTGATTACAGAACTTTAGTTTTCACCAGTGTATTCAAGAAAAGTTTCTGAAATAGTAGGGACATTTCCATTATCATTCTGAAATAGAAGCGTCATTTCCTTTCTTATATATAAGCAGGATTAATAAAATACCTATCAAATCCATCCATTATCACTCAATTTGTGATATATGAACGACAGTTTTACTTTCATTCCTATGATGCTCATTTTTACTGGTTGAAGCTGTAGAATTAAATTAAATTTAAAAAAGTAATTAAAATTTAATTTTATTGAATTAAATTTTATTATTAATACACTAGATGGTTTCATGCTGTAGAATTAAATTCTATTAGAAAAATGTTGAATTAAAAATCTAATTATATTTTTTAAATTAAAAATTAATTTTTATAAAATTGAATTGTGTTATTAAGGGGAGTGTCTGGGTGCTGAAAAAACTTTTTTGTTTACAGACAGATCGTTTTGAAACTTGGTACTCATATGTAAAACAGAATTCTAAGACTCTTTTGTTCGTGTGAATTTTCGTGTGGAAAAACATGAAATTCTTAGAAAACGGAAAAAAGGGGGTACCGTAGAAAACTATCTCCTCCTAGGATTTCGAAGCTACAACATTGAGACGCATATCAGTTGATGCGTAAGGACCATATCTATCGATTCATCATAGCTTTTTTTCAAATTTCGAATTTTTGTGGATGGGGGAGTATTTTTTGCAAAAATTTTGAAAATTTTTCCATTTCCCCATTTTTCTACCCCCTTTTTTCAAAATATTTTCAAAACTATAACGAAATTGGAAAAAAGCTATGACGAATCTCTAGATAATTCAATTGCGAATCGATTGGTATATGTCTCATTGCTGTAGCTTCAAAACTGTAGGAGGAGATAGGTTTGCAGTGACAATAAGTTAATTGTTCAGTAGAGCCTGACAAAGTCCCGGGCGCCTCGGAATAAGCGTTCAAGGTGTCAAGACTGCAAGACTAGGCAATACTGCAGCTCAATTCCTGTCAAGGATGGTGTGAACGACGACACGCAAACCCTCCCGTACAACTGCAGGCGGGTAACTGAAGCACATCGTATGTGGACTAGCTATTTAAGTATGCAACCGGGAATTTTCGCCTATCTTAAATGTGAAAGAACTCCACCACCCCCCACCCTTTTGCGATCTGTCGTGAACGCATAAATCAACTTACCGGAATGATTTTGGTACCGTTGAATAGAGCAGAATGTCAGCTATAAGACGAGATTAAAAACCAGACAAGCCAAATTTCAAAAATTTTGACCAGATGCTCCCCTTAATGCACTATATGGTATATGCTTTACATTTTATATAATGAAATAGTTTCCCTTTTTAAACAACAAACATTTTCCAAAAGACACAAAACATTCGAAAACTCGCAATGGCGGACAAATTCATTCAGAATTTGAAGTGAATTTATTAAGATAAATTCAATATAATAAGGCAAAAAATGGAAAAATTAAAATCTTGAACATACAAATGGGTTTAATAATTAAAAAATAACTTTCAATCATTTAAATCTCATTGTGAAATGTGGATCAAGTCTATTTATTGTGAAATCAAACTTGACACAACCACAACAAAAGCGTGTGACACCATCTTGTTATACGTAAACGTAGAAGCATGATGTGAGCATACGCAGTGAAAGAGTGAGTTTATCTTATAATTTTGTGCGATATCAAAAGCTTAGTTGGTATTGTCCAATCGTGAGAATTTTTTGCAAATGTGGATGTGTTTTTTTTTTATTTTAGAACATATTAATTGCAAAAATTTGTCCACTACCCTACAGATAAACAACTAGTTAACTTGATTGAGGCGTTGCCAACACACGATTGGAAGTCAAATCACGCGCGATTTTGGAAGCGCGGCAGTTTCTAATGAGCTAGCTCAGTGTATAAATTTTCACTGCAGTGGAAGGTGATGTAACGTGGTAGGGTCAGGGTTGGTGATTTTTTTTATTTTTTTAAAAAAATCAAAAAAATAAAAAATCAATGATTTTTTTATTTTTTATGATTTTTCTGATTTATTTGTTTTTTTTTTGGGATTTTTTCAACTTTTTGTCTTTTTGAAGTGTTATTTTTTATTTTGCAATTAGCCTACTAACAATAACAGTATATGGATCATAATGGATGGCTATTACCAAAAACATTCAATTTATTGGAACCTAATACACACTAAAGGCAACAAGTTTATATACCAATTTATCATTCATAGTACATTTATACTAAACCATGAATAACAATACCTCAATATAAATTAAAGACTGCCACTCAATATATTTAAATATATGAAAAAATAAAAAAAAATTGAAAAATCCAAAGAATCATGATTTTTTTCTATAAAAAAATCAATTGATTTAATCACATGATTTAATCATTGCCAACCCTGGGTAGGGTAGTTTTTTCGATACATTTTCTCATGTTTACATGAGAGTATATTACCTATACAGAATTGGGGTATTTGGTTTTGGTATAATTGGGTATTTTTTTGGCTAATTGGGTATTTGGTTTTAGGTAGAGTCTGTAGAGAGTATTAAATGTTTGAAGTTTTCATTTGTCCTACAAATTAGTACAAATATTACTGAAAACTACAAATGTAGTTTTCATTTGTAGCTACAAATTTGTTACACACAGCTAATAGTTTATATGTGTAATTTTGTATCTTTTCTATGTATCAAACATCAAATGAACAATTAAGTGTCCATGCTGGGCTGCACATGTTTCCAGTTTCCACCTTCCTTAAGTTGCCAGTTTCCACTGATCAATTCCAATGAAACTGATTTACTTTATGAATAGAATTTAATTGGAGCTCTCTTGCAAAAACTAAACAACCTTGAACATACTATTGTTCATATGCTCACCCACTCATTATAACAGAAAAATTTGAATATATGATCAGTATTAAGCATTATTAAAGAGGGAGTGTTGGCATTAATTCACTTAGCTTGGGACAGGGCTGGGAAAGTCCTATTTTTTTCTGAAATATTGCAGCTCTAATATCATATAATTTCAGTAGGTATGAAATCTTGCAGCTAAAATGTCATAAATTTTTGTTTGATTGAAAAAATTGTGGTTTGGAATTCACAAACCTATCATTTCATAAGGTTTTTAACATCCGCATTGCTCTGCCAACATATCCTGAAGAAGATAATCATCGTAATGTAAACAAGTCAACCTAAACATTTGGTTGAAGATTGCGCCTAGTTGCGTTCACATCAAAGCAATCAGACTGCAATAAGGGGACTGGCTACCTCTAAATTTTCAATTTTGGCGTTTTCCGGTTTTTGTGCTCATCTTAAAGCTTACTTTCTGACGCATCGAATGGTACCAGAATCATCTCTCTATGTCGAAAAATGATTTCGTGACAGCTCCCAAAGGGGGGCGGTTTTGAGGGCCCTTCAGTAAAGTCTATGGGATTAATTCGAAGGCTGGACACACTAAAAAGGAATGTCTGACATAAAGCGGCCAATTATGGCATTATCCAGTGCTTATACTCATCTTAAAGCTTACTTTCTGACGCGTTGAACGGTACCAGAACCATCTTTCCACGTGCATTTTGACGTACAAGATGCGCCGTGGAACCGGGGGTGGTATTGGGCGGCCTTCACTATTTCCTATGGGCGTAATTGGAGGGCGGGACTATAAATACAGCCTGCTGCCGCCAAAGCAGTCAGTGCACATCATGACAGTGAGGTGAGAGGTATGCAGCCAGTCGCTCTATGCCTTGCTGACTTGGTTTGAGGCTTAGTTACGGTATCCAGGCTATGTTACGACTTTTACGTCATTTTACGTGCCGCGTGCCAGTTTTTTGGGCGTGGTGAAAACCTCCTATTGCTCTCACGGCAAACCTATCTCCTTAATGGCTTGCCAAATAGATATATTCCATTCCTGGGCTTTGGTAGAGTATCTGCCAAGTGGCAGCTCAGTAATTGTTGATGATTAATGAAATATTCTGAAAAAAATTCCATGACCTTTGAGACAGTTATAAATATGTATTTATATAGTCTGGCAGTGTAATAAAATTTCAGGATGGATATGCAAACTCTCCAACTCATCTTTATATCTGTAAATATCACTACAACCTTCATTAGTATGACTTATATGTTTTAAATGATCCCTGTGAGGCATGTTTTGTTAGGTCCTGTCTTATAATCAGCTGAAATACTCTTACACACTCTTCGTTTGTCTTGAATGCCATTATCATGCCCATGCCAAGCAACAATCTTGAGCATATTGTACCATTAAAATACCATATCATACCATACCCTCTAACTCTATTGCCTTACCACAGGCATGGAATATATCTACCTTCAGAGCTGCAACTTGTGATTCCTTTTCATTTATGGGGCCATTAGGTCCCCTCTAGATGAAGTACATACCTCCTACCTACTTATTAAGAAAGTGAACAAATAGGCTGCAAGATTTCAAATGTATCAAAAACATGTCCCTCTGGAGCTGTGAGAGTTCAGTAATGAGTAGAAAATGTTCACTGTTGCGGGATGCCCTACCACTTGTGAGAGATGAAATTAAAGTATTTTAATAAATTGTGACCCTAGGTACCATAATGCTTTTTAACTTATAGTTATAATTCTTAATTTGTTCTATTTCAGATTGTTTTGTTGTGGTAAATGGGTAGAAACTTTAGCCTCGTTTTGTTCTTGTTTTGTTTTGTTTGTTGAGTCTGCCCTCCTTCGCATCAATTTTATTTCACAAGGTAGTAAAATATATACTTTTTGTGAATAGCTAAATTGTTATCTTGAAATATTATTTGATAGGATTTTATTTCTTCCTGATTTATGTTGATTTTTAATATTATATTATAATTTTATTTTAGTTTTTCATATTAACAGGTTATAATTCCTTGTCAGTAAAAAAATGTCAAACCCATGAAAATGAAAGGTTTTAATTTTTTAATAATAATTTAATTGTTTTAATATTCTACTTTAGATTGAAGGTTCATAAATCAAGCATTAACGATTAATACTGATGGCATTATATATTATAATGCTACTATTACTATTTTGAATCTTTAAAAATATCTTGCATGGTTTTTCATGTAGGTATTAAATTCAAGATTTATTGATTCATGCTGTAATTTTGAATTACTATTTGTTAATTTTAATCTGCTATTTGATGTGTGCAGATCCTCCACCCGAGCAAGAGAGTGCATGCACCGTACCTGAGCCAGTGCCGCCCAGCTCATCCCCTCTTGTGTCATCCCCATCAGTGAGCTCACCAACACCCTCATCTCCTGCTCACCTCCCCTCCTCACACTCCTCTCCCTCTCACAATACGCTTCCCCCCAACCTGTCCTCCCCATCATCCACCTCCCCAGCTGTCATGGTCAACTCCATCAACGATGCCACGGCTCAGCCCGAGGCTCCTGTTGAAGCCCCTGCTGCAGCTACTGCTGCTGCCTCACCTCTGAAGACCAGAGCTGTCATCAATAATGATAATACTGCTGGTTAGTGGTGATTTGTATAAAGGCCAATTGTTTGGTGATATTGCAATGATTGAACTGTTGGCAGGAGATGCTTTAATGAACCATTGTTTGATGATGTTAAATCCCTCATATTTCTCATTTACCTCAATCTCAACTCTCCTATTTCACATTCACCTCAGACTCAACACTCATATTTCTCACTCTCCTCAGACTAGGCACTCTCTTATTTCCCATTCACCTGAGACTCAACATTCTTATTTCTCACTCTCCTCTGATTCAGCACTCTCTCATTTCTCACTCTCTTCAGACTCTTCACTCTCTTATTTCCCACTCAATACAGACTCGTGGGAGGAGGCAGCGGATGCGGCCACCCCATCACCATCACACTCAGCAGACACATCATCCACACCCCACACCCCAGAAGATGATGAGGATGATGATGTGGATGATGATAGTGAGGAGCTGGAGGACAAGAAGAAGAAGAAAAAGCCTGTCATCTTGGATGATGGCCCCAGCAAAGAGCCTGTCAATGTCATCTTCATAGGACATGTTGGTGCGTTACTTCCACTTGCATGTCCTCAGAAATATCATACTAGACAAATTAAATTAATATCTTGTTTATTAGTCACATACACTGTAATAACTCGCTTAATAATTAAATCCTTGGTAATACCTCACTAATTAGTTATATCCTCAGTAGTACTATGCTTATCATCAAATATTATTCTGCACTTGTGCTAGGTTAATTCCAAGTGGATTTTACTTGCTAAATTTGCACTATGCACTTATATCTTATATTCACTATGCACTTATGTGCAAATTAAATTTACCCTTATTATCTTCTAACTTATGAAGCTGATGTTGGTCTATGATTTAGCAATCTCTTTATTTACTTCACTTTTAATAAAAGCTGCTCACATTGATAAACTTCATTCACACTTGAGTGCTCTTCTATTAAATACAAATAATCCGTCTACCCCATAGGAATGCTGACAGGTGTTAAGCATGCTGAAATTTTCTTCCAATGCACTCATTTTCTTTCAAAGTATATGTACAATTAAGACAACGTGCAAGGCGTATGTAGTGATGATCATTGTATACTTATTGCAAAAATTAATCTGCACTTCTGGCAATCACTGTTGACGTTTTTCTTTCCATATGTAGGTATTCACTCGTTGATTCATTCCTCAGACATTGTCTGTTGTAAAATATGTCCACTAATGTTTACCTTGTCTCCCAGACGCAGGCAAGTCGACCATTGGTGGCCAGATCATGTATCTCACTGGCATGGTGGACAAGCGGACGCTGGACAAATACGAGCGAGAGGCCAAGGAGAAGAACAGAGAGACTTGGTACCTGTCATGGGCCTTGGACACCAACCTGGAGGGTGAGAGGGGGGGTATTGGAGGGGGACCTGGTACTTGTCATGGGCCCTGGACACCAGCCTGCAGGGTGAGAGTGAGGGTATTGGAGGGACCTGGTACTTGTCATGGGCCCTGGACACCAGCCTGCAGGGTGAGAGTGAGGGTATTGGAGGGACCTGGTACTTGTCATGGGCCCTGGACACCAGCCTGCAGGGTGAGAGTGAGGGTAATGGAGGGACCTGGTACTTGTCGTGGGCCCTGGACACCAACCTGGAGGGTGAGGGAGTACAGTGAGGGAAATGAAAGGGGGATTTTGGGAAAAGCTTGGTTGCGCTGGTACAACCTTATGACCTTATGATGAGTTTAGGACGTCGTAGTCCACGGTCACGCTGATGCGCCGCCTTCTTATGCGCTGCTCACCTTACTATGAAAATATCTGTACAATTAGTGAAATTCAATGTACAATTAGTATCACTGGACATACCTTAAAACATTAAGACCTTAAGGTCTTGATAAGTACCCATGATTTCAGTACGATCAATTATTTTTGACAGAGCGTGACAAAGGCAAGACGGTGGAGGTGGGGCGCGCGTACTTTGAGACGGAGCAGAAGCACTTCACCATCCTGGACGCCCCTGGACACAAGAGCTTCGTGCCTAACATGATTGGAGGGGCCAGCCAGGCCGACCTCGCCGTTCTGGTATGATATATACCACGCTGCCGTCATCTATCATAACATCATCATCTAGCATCCCATCATCAGGCTCCTGATACATACCACCTCATCATGATTTATCATACCATCACGAGCTATAACTTCATCATTATCTATATGATTTACACCTCCATCATGATTTATCATCCCATCATCATCATCTACCGGTACCATTCTATCATTATCTACCACTTCATCATCAACCTCTTTTTTTTTCTTCATAACAGATCTTGTAATGCCATTTGTATAAGAGTATGTATCATCGTGTTTTGAATCGTACAATGTTTGTATAATGTATAGCTTGTTTAACATCTTGCCTAAGTCCTGTAAATTAAGCTAAGCATGTTTTATTTTTTTTAGCACAACTAAGCACGTTGTTAACCTAATTGAATTTTTTATTATATACTAAGTAAACTAGTTTCCCCGCAGGTGATATCAGCCAGAAAAGGCGAGTTCGAGACAGGGTTCGAGCGCGGTGGACAGACGAGAGAGCACGCAATGCTGGCCAAGACGGCAGGCGTGAAGCATCTCATAGTCTTAATAAATAAGATGGATGATCCTACGGTGCAGTGGTCCCAGGAGAGATACAACGAGTGTAAAGACAAGCTCGTGCCTTATTTGAAGAGGGTTAGTATGTTGTGTGCTAGCCTTATATTAGACGAGCTCGTGCCTTATTTGAAGAGGGTTAGTATGTTGTGTGCTAGCCTTATATAAGACGAGCTCGTGCCTTATTGAAGAGGGTTAGTCTGTTGTGTGCTAGCCTTATATTAGACAAGCTCGTGCCTTATTTGAAGAGAGTTGGTATGTTGTGTGCTAGCCTTATATAAGACAAGCTCGTGCCTTATTTGAAGAGGGTTAGTATGTTGTGTGCTAGCCTTATATAAGACAAGCTCGTGCCTTATTGAAGAGGGTTAGTCTGTTGTGTGCTAGCCTTATATTAGACAAGCTCGTGCCTTATTTGAAGAGAGTTGGTATGTTGTGTGCTAGCCTTATATAAGACCTGTCTCTTATACACATCTAGATGTGTATAAGAGACAGCTGCTACCCTCACACTGCTACCCTCACACTGCTACCCTCACACTGCTACCCTCACACTGCTACCCTCACACTGCTACCCTCACACTGCTACCCTCACACCGCTACCCTCACACCGCTACCCTCACACCGCTTGTTAAAAAAAAATCCGATCAGAATTACTATTTGTATAGTTTTATTACAACACAATGACTTTGAACTTATTAAGTTATCCTTCATTTTTGTCTATAAATAAGAGTTTCTATTGGAAGACTGTTTCATAATTGTTTCGGTGACTTGAGTGGCATTGACGTTGCATATTCAGCTGCAACAGCTCGGTTATTATTGCAGAAATTTAGTAAGTATCGAGTAGAGAGATAATCAGTGACTAGTTGGGAGTGCATCCAGCAGCCTGTTTATGCTTTTCTGTAGGTCATCATAGTGAGATATGATGAATTATAATTAATGAGTTTAATTATTCTTTTAAAGTAGGAGAAATTTAAACCTGGGTTTAATGTGAGGTTTTGGTTTTTCTCTACAGAATAAGCTTGTATGTTGCATTGAGCCGTCTGCACTGTTGTGATGTGCTCGCTGACTAGAGTGATATGTTCCGACGTAAATTTTTTGTGGCCTTTAGGAGTTTAGTTTTATGTATAATATTAATTAGTCTAGTTAGTAGAAGGCTTGGCTACAACCTTGTTAGTGACATTATGTTCATGACTGTGACAGGTTGGCTTCAACTATTCACGTGACATTTATGTTCATGCCTGTGACAGGTTGGCTTCAACCCTTCACGTGACATTATGTTCATGCCTGTGGCAGGTTGGCTTCAACCCTTCACGTGACATTATGTTCATGCCTGTGGCAGGTTGGCTTCAACCCTTCACGTGACATTATGTTCATGCCGTGCTCGGGGTTGACGGGATGTAACCTGCGGTATCCCATGGACCCCGCTTTGTGTCCGTGGTATGACGGTCCTGCCTTCATCCCCTACATCAATGACTTGCCACCACTCAACAGAAATACTACAGGTTAGTGACATGTTTGTGGTGCAAGTTAGTGACATGTTTGTGGCGCGAGTTAGTAACATGGAGGTGCAGGTTAGTGACATGTTTGTGGCGCGAGTTAGTAACATGGAGGTGCAGGTTAGTAACATGGTGGTGCAGGTTAGTAACATGGAGGTGCAGGTTAGTAACATGGAGGTGCAGGTTAGTAACATGGAGGTGCAGGTTAGTAACATGGAGGTGCAGGTTAGTAACATGTTCGTGGCACGAGTTAGTGACACGTGGCGCACGTTAATGACATGTTTGTGGCGCGAGTTAGTAACATGTGGTGCAGGTTAGTAAACAGTGAGATTTTACATCTAATTACATGTACCACAAGTGGGACTTTACTCTGATATCAATTTGTAAATAATACGAATAAACACAGCTTGTTCATTTCCCAGAATACAATTTGTAATGATTTTTAGAAACGAAAAATCACAGATGTTACGTATTTTTTATTTTTGTGGAAGCTTTCAGTCACTTACTGTCGTAATATACGAGAATATTTTTACTGTTAAATCAATCAGAAAATCTTTCTATAGGTTTTTGTTGCACAATGATTTGTTCTATTTACTTCCCATAAATATATCTATAATAAGTTTCTGTTACACAAATATTTATATTATTTGTTAACCTCTAATACTTGTGAATGTTTTCTGTAGTTGGTGGTTTAACACAACATTAATTTTTTTATTCACCGAGATACGTTTGTTTTCTATGTCACGTTTGTGTGGGAGTATCTAACTGAACTGTGTTGCCGCAGGTCCCTTCATGATGCCCATATCTGACCGCTACAACGACAGGGGCACCATCGTGCTGGGCAAGGTCGAGTCCGGCAGCTGCAGGAAGAACGACTCTCTTATTCTAATGCCAAATAAAGTGAGTCAAGCGGGGCGCGTAGTGCCTAGTAAAGTGAGGCATCGAGGGTGCGTAGTGCCTAGTAAAGTGAGGCATCGAGGGTGCGTAGTGCCTAGTAAAGTGAGGCATCGAGGGTGCGTAGTGCCTAGTAAAGTGAGTCATACTAGTTAGTTACCTAGTCCTCCCAAAACCTATGAATGAGTCATCCATTGCTGATTATTTCAGTGCCCACTGAAGTACAATTTGTCTTGTGATCGTGAATGGCAGTTGTTAGTTCTGTTGAACGTGATGAATCATGAGAACCTAATCGTGTGCCTCTCCACCCCATTTCTCCATTCCATTTCCATTTCCGGGCCATCGATCCCCGTCAGGAACTTGCCCCTCCCCCCAGGGTCCCACACCAGGCACGCCCTCTGGTGCCTCGCCATATTGGCGACCGAAAGCACCCTGTTGCACCCCGGACACTGAGCGACCCTCCCCCTCCTGGCTCTCAC
>NW_025946705.1:0-8601 GCF_000764305.2 Hyalella azteca | reverse complement strand
CTTTTCCCCCTCACTCTCACAGTCATCACTACTGGCTTGTGGTCCGACAACTCGTATTCTCCATCCGTCCTCATCTTTCTTACCATCCACCTCCTATCACTCTTCCTCATCACAAAACCATCCAACTCGTACCATCTACCATACCTCACATTAAACCACGTCCCTCTCCTTTTATACCTCATGTAGCTATTCACATACTCCAACTCATGCTCCCCACACCAATCAATCAGATCCCTTCCTGCCTCATTCATATTTCCAATGCCATACCTTCCGCACGCCTCTTCCCTTTCATTCCCTCTTCCCACATTCGAGTTGAAATCCACAGCAGTCACTCTCTCCTCAAACCATCTCTTCTGTCCATCTCTCACCCACACCTCTAAAGCATCACCCCTCAGAACCACAGCCGACTTCTTCCCATGTACCGCCGCCACTCTTTCCTCATCCTCTCCCTGCCACAACACACCCTCATCATCCGCACTTATTTCACTCAACAAAGTAATCTCCCACCCTTTCCTCACAATCTTCTCTATCACTCTTCTCAAACGCCTCCTATTATGCTCTCTCATAGACAATCTCTGCACATTCCACGTCACAATCACTATCTCACTCCTTTGCTTCCCATCCACAACCTCATCCTCTCTCTCGATCTCTCCTCCTCCTCCTCCTCCTCCGACCCTCGTGACGCCTTTCCCTCCTCTCTTCTCTTCGCCTCTCTCCCACTCCCCTCCGCCCCCTCCAGTTTCTCGGCCCGGGGTGCGGGTGAATGGACCGGAGTCCAATCACCCTAAGGGCAGCTGCCAGCCTGTCCAAAACGGCTCGCCACCGTCTGACAGGCACTGATGCGGGCTGCGGGCCCCCGAGGGGCCCTCGCCTTGAAAGTTTTTAAAGAGGGGTCTGGGGTGCTAGTCCCATCTTCCTCTGTTGTGAGCGAGGGGATGTTGGGCATCTCCCCTTGCGGCTTGATCCCACATTGCCCCCCGCCTCCTGGTGGATCCTTTGCCGTTCCAGGGGCCAACAGCTGCTGGCCCCGGGCGAGTCCCCCTTGCGCCACAGGAGGCAAACCACCGAGCAAGGACCCCAACCCCATTTCTCCTTAATCCTTACCGCCCCATCATCCCGATCACCCAATGTGCCTCCAGACCTCGTTTTTTTCCCAGTCTCTCTACAACCCCCAGCCTCCCAACAATCCCCTGTCTCCAAAAAAAAAACTGTCTTCCAACAACCCCCACTTTCCAAAGAACCTATCAGCTGACAGCCCACAGTCCCCAACAGCCCTCGGTCTCCCAACAATCCCTGTCCACCAACAGCCCCTATCACTCAACAATCCCCAGGCCCCAATAACCCCCTGTCCCCCAATAGCCCCTATCACTCGACACTCTCCAGTCTCCTATAACCCCCTGTCCCCCAACAGCCCCTATCATTCAACAAACCCCAGTCCCCCAACAACCCCCAGTCCCCCAATAACCCCCAGTCCCTCAACAACCCCCAGTCTCCCAACCCCCATGACCCCCCTGCCCCGCAGTCTCCCGTGACGCTGGACGTGCTATGGCGGGACGACGACGAGGTGAACGTCGTGACGTGCGGGGAGAACGTCAAGGCGAAGTTGCGCGGCGTCGAGGAGACCGATATCGCGCCTGGCTTCGTCCTCTGCGACCCCCTCAACCCCTGCAAGACCGGCCGCATATTTGATGGACAGGTTAGTGGTGTTGTGTGGACAGAATAGAGGGGTTGGGGTGTTGGATGGACAGAACAGAGGGGTTGGAGTGTTGGATGGACAGAACAGAGAGGTTGGGGTGTTGGATGGACAAAACAGAAAGGTTGGGGTGTTTGATGGACACAACAGAGAGGTTGGGGTTTTGGATGGACAAAACAGAGAGGTTGAGGTATTGGATGAGAGGGTTTGAGGTGTTGGATGGACAGAATGGAGGGGTTGGGGTGTTGGATGGACAGAACAGAGGGGTTGGGGTGTTGGATGGACAGAACAGAGAGGTTGGGGTGTTGGATGGACAAAACAGAGAGGTTGGGGTGTTTGATGGACACAACAGAGAGGTTGGGGTGTTGGATGGACAAAACAGAGAGGTTGGGGTGTTGGATGGACAAAATGTGTTGCAGGTGGTGATATTAGAGCACAAGAGCATCATATGCTCACCACTACCGTGTTGCAGGTGGTGATATTAGAGCACAAGAGCATCATATGCGCGGGCTACTCTGCGGTGTGCCACATCCACTCTGTGGCTGAGGAGGTCACGGTCAAGATGCTCATCTGCACCGTGGACAAGAAGACCAACAAGCCCCAGAAAGTCGGACCCAGATTTGTTAAGCAAGATCAGGTGAGCGGCGCGCGTTTAGGTCAAGTGCTGCAGTATTAAGATTTTTTTAATGAAGTTTTCTTCTTAACTTCAGGCAATTCTGTACTTCTTTTACTTCTTTGCCTTTTTAGATCTTCTTGGGTGATTTTCTACTTCTTTTAAGCTAATATTCAACCATGTTCTGAACCAGTTTTATCATGTCTATGTTCTACCATGCTCTACCATACCCTACCATGATCTACCTTGCTCTACTGCTCTACAAAGCTCTACAATACTCTACAATTCTCTATCATGCTCTACAATTATTTGTCATACTTTATCAATATCTACCATATTCTACCATACCCTACAATACTCTATTATGCCCTACTATGCTCTACCCTTCACCACCGTGCTCCATCCTTCACTACCATGCTCCACCCTTCACTACCATGCTCTACCCTTCACTACCATGCTCTACCTTTCACTACCATGCTCTACCCTTCACTATCATGCTCTACCTTTCACTACCATGTTCTACCCTTCACTACCACACTCTACCATGCCCTACCATACTGTACCATTCTCGACCATTCTCTACTATACTCTAACAAGCTCCACGACGCCCGCAGATCGCAATCATGAGGTTCGAGACGAGCGGTGTCATCTGTATGGAGTCGTTCAAAGATCATCCGCAGCTCGGCAGATTTACGCTTAGAGACGAAGGTGAGGACGCGGCATTGCCAGTCATCACATTCAGCAATTGGCCCGTCGTATTCATTGCTTGTGCTATCACATTCATTTATTTTATATCTCGTCACATTTATCACCCGTCATATTAGATTTATTTAGCGGTCAGCTGTTTTATAACTGAATTTGGCAGTCAAGTGTAATTTATTACCCGAGCATAGCGGTGAACTTTTATTTATTGGCCGAAACAAGTGCTCAACTATTCTGTTTTTAAACTGAACTTGGCCGTAATGTTTTTTTTTTCAATTGCCGAACCTGGCGTTTTTTTTTTAATTGCCGAACCTAGCGTTTTTTCTTAATTGACGAACCTAGCGTTTTTTTTAATTGACGAACCTAGCTGTTTTTTTAATTGACGAACCCAGCGGTTTTTTTAGTCGCGTAACCGACCGGTCCGCCGTTTCTAATAATCGATCGGTCTGCCGTTTCTTAGTAATCGAATATAGCAGTAACTGTATTTTATTATCTGTTTGCTGTGTTCGCAGGAAAGACCATCGCGATCGGGAAGGTGCTGAAGGTTGTGGATTAGAAGAGTTCTCGCGTGACTCATCACCAAACTACTCCATCATGCCTTTTTAAACTATAAATATTATTGCTGCTGAAGATAATACACTAATATTGTACCCGTATTGTTATTACCTCTTAGTCAGGCACGGGTGATGCGCACCGTGTGTTTTTCCTCTCAGAGAAATGAGTGAGATTTTATCCAAACAGCGATACACTTTTTGCCATTGTATGAGTGATCCTGCCCAAGTTTAGCCCGGTATAAGGGCGTATTCGTGCTACGTCCGTCTCTGCACGGGCGGTGAGTAAGAAAGTGTGTCACTGTTTGGACAAAATGTCCCATGCATTTTATGAGTTGATCATTCGCATTATTTCAGTTCAGGGGCTGCCACACACGCTAGCGTCTTGCTGTTCTCTTTACAGACTACCATTCCTATCTCACATCGCAGGCTGGAATCTTGGTTATGTTTCGGTTGGGCCGTTTCATTTGGATTGTTTTAATGGGACAGCTCTCATTAGGCTGTCCTAGAATAAATCATATTGTTTCCACTACTCAGTATGAGTCATAACAGCGCCTTGCCTTATTTCCTTGTCAGGTTACCGAGAGAATCAAAGATTATGTCCGGACTTGGGCTTTTCAATGAAATGAAAGGAGAGTCATTTTTTTCAAATTAGAAAATGGAAATTTTGTGCTTTTTTCGTAAATTTATAATGAAATATTATTGCTGATTATTTTTTTGTACTAAAGCACGAGTTAATCGAAGATTTCTCTCGTCCCGCTGAAGTTTCTTTTACTCATGTTGCGGATAGTTTGAGCAAGTAACACGTGGGGGAACTGTTGGGGTCGTGAACAATATTCGCGTGGGTAGCCTCATGTTATTATGACGCTTTTTTGCCACGTGCAAGTTTCCATGTTTTGTTTTTTGATGGTGAGACACTTTGCGAATACAAGGGTTGAATGAACGTCTTGTTTCTAGTCCTTCGGGTGCATTGAGTTCATTGTGTGGGCATTCATTTTGCCGTGGATAAACGAAATTGTCAATTTCTGATAAATTACGTTTTGTGAGGTAAGGAGTAATAATTAGCTTAATTATGATGAATTTGAATTGAAGCTAGCACTGACCTATGATGACTGCAAGGCAAGTTTACTTTTACTGTACTATTTTTCAATAGGTGAATTTAGAAATGTTGAAGTTTTTGAACTGCAGCGTCACGTAATAATTTACTTACTGTCATCTCAGAACTTAGGTTGTCTCTCAACCTACGGTTACCGCTGAACATACACCATACAGTCGACTCGCAGCTTACGGTAAACTCAGAACTTTTGGTAAATTAAAAACTCGCGGTTAGGATCATAGTTCTGCCTGGCTCAGAACTTGAATATGGATGTTGAACAGTTTCCGGAGAATGCCGAACCATTTATGTTCGTTGTGGCGAGGCTGGCTTGTCTAGCATTGCTTCAGATTGCTTGCGCTTCATACCTGCTATGGGAGGGCCTTTTTATCACAAAAATTTTGTATAATGTGTAAATATTTAACAATGTCCAGGAAATCGTCTCTATCACCAAGCATCCAAGGAACTTAATTCCTTGTCTCAACCGTTTGTTACTGCGTTTGAGATGTACGCTGAAATATTCATGATAAAATGAACACCAGCAACTAATGATGAACTGACAGGCAAATGAATGGGCAATATTGTCAAAATGTTGACACACTCACCCATTGCACACCAGTAGAGAGGAGACGTAGGATTGATACGCCCTCCCCCGAGCCAAACTCCACACAAGGGCAAAAGAATTCAAAGTTATTTTGACAATGTCTCGCTTAATAATAATAATAATAGCGGTTTCAGCGTTTATTAGGCCGTAGGCCTGTCGCCGATTCTTAACATCGCAGAACATTCACAGCATGTTTCGGTCGCGAACTCGCAACTCACTGCTACAATTCTGCTGTGCTTAACCGCCCGGCCTCCTCGCCGATTCTGACCAGAAACTGGCGCACAGAGCTGGGATCGAACCCGCACCTCTCTATACCTATCTTGGTACTCTGAACTGTAACCACTGGGCTACCCTCTCTCCCCCACTTGTATCTCTTGAGTGCGTGTAATCTGACCCACTGGCCTTTATCCCCATGCAAATTAACGATATTTTAACCTACCCATGACCAGATCATGAGCTCATTCTTGTTCGAAGTTGACCTGAAAAATGTTCATGGAAATTATAGAGTTATAGGAATACAAGCGTGTGTTTGTGATTAAATATCAGGGAATCTGCCATAACAAAAATCATGGGAGTTTCAATCAAAAGACTTTCCATTTCAATGAGAATAGAAAGCCAGGAAATAATTCTGACATTTTACAAATAAAATGAAACAGAATGAGATAAAATTTGTATTCAAAAAGGTTTAGTTTCGCTTACAAGCAGAGGTTTTTATGACCAGGAATTGGATTCTTCTTCATAAAGAAAGATGAAACAAAAATTGGTTTTGAAAAATAAAAATAGACACAGGCTTCATATGGCCCATGACCCTTAAACTTAACCTATCCTAAACGCATGCGCTGAGCAGGCACAGGTTGAGAACCGCGAGCCCTCGGGTAGTCTCGGCTGGAGCCCTGTGGGATTCTATCACTACGTTGACTTATTATAACTCTGCGTGTACATAAATAACCAATATGATTTTTTCATGCTTATTCAGCTAGTTATTTATAATTTCTCTACAGAAACAAAATATATGTAAACTTTGTATGACATCAGATTTGATAGAGGAAAATGTTGGGCATCGATGTTCATTTTACATGCATCGGCCATCTGGGAGCCGCCCGTTACCGCAAGAAACGGGTTAGGTTTGATATCATATTGCAAAGACTACAAAGCTCGAGAGTGACGGCTAGCCGAGCTCTCAGACTTCACTGCACTTTCACAACCAGCCTTAAACAATCTGTAAATATTTCCCATTGCAATGACTTGCTGTGTTGACTGAAAACAGGAGGCAAATGTATGAAAACAATGCTCACCATAGCGCTTTAAAATGTTTCTACCTAATTTCATACATATTAGTTACGAACTGAAGAGAAGAGTCGTGCGACAGGCTTAATATTCGAAGCTGACTCCGCTGTCCTGTTCAGATGTATACCTGAAACAACTGTGTTGTATTGGACGAGTGAGGTGCGTCCTCGGCCCCTGGTCGGTGGTCCCTCTAGGTCCAAGATGTGTTCGGCTACAGCTCGTCCACACTTCGATTCAATTCATTTAATTCTATTTGCTTGTCCAGTCAGATGAAGAAAATTGAGCTGAGCATTAAGCTATTATTAGTAATGTTTTATATAGGAGAATTGAATGCGTTTGACAATTTAAATAGTTTACCATGTTTTTCATAGAAAACGATTCAGCATAGAAAATAATCAATAGGTAACTATTAATTTGATCGAACGGGGCATTTGTTTACTTTTATTTCAGCCTCAGAACCTCTTGCTAAAAATTGTGTATTTTTTATCAGAACATGTAGAATAGTAGATGCGGATATGAAATTATCGGTATGTAGATCATGAAGAATGCGCCTTCTATCTAAGGTCACATGCCTGCTTAAAGATCTTCGAGTTTGAATTGAAAATAGAAGTAGAATAGAACAATATTTAAGAACTTTGGAGAACAGAGGCTGGTTGTTCTTATGGTGGTTGTTTTTAGCAGGAAAAGTGTTGTTTAGCACGTGGTTGTTTTTAGCACTTTAAAAAAATAAAACCAATTCATAATTGATTTGTAACGGCACCCAGCGTTTCCCGGGATAGGCAACGCTTGGGGTTTGGAAATGGGAACATTCTTCCCATTCCTCGTCAATGATTTTAAATTAACATAATAAAAATGTGGCGAAACCTCGTTCAAAAACGATTAGAAGTTTCCTCATTTCTTGGGGTGGTAAAATTTGTCTGTTATTTTTCTCCATTATCGTCCATAGGTATAAACCTGTATATAGCGTGGTGGGCATTGTGATATAGTTGTGGAAACTACCATCTCGTTGTTGCTCCGACAGGAATTTTTGGGGCGACCCCTTCCTAATTTCTGGTGTTTTGTCTGCGTGAGCACTCTTTGTTTTCGCTTTATATATTTTTATTGTAATTGCATATTCGCTTATTCTTTAATCAGAGAGGGCCAATGGCAGTGTTAGTTAGGGCTTTGTCTCTAACAGTGGCGACTTAAAGTGCTTAAACCTTGACTTTTTTTCCATTAATAACTTAAATATGTTTTCGAACTAATGAGGAAGCTTGGTTATTTTATATGCATAAGCTACTGACTCATTTTGGAGCCAACACTTACATTCAGGTTAATTATTTCCTCTAAATTGAGGTGGTATTACGGCCTCTTAATTAACTATTAATATTACCGTTTAACGGCTTCGTGGCAAAGGATTTCAAGGTAGGTGCTTGTGGGGAATATACAGAAAAAGTGAGACAACCTTAAGCTTCATGTTGCTTATAATTTATCTCTATATATTTTAAACTCTTGAAATATATTTATTTGAATGTATTTTAATATTTGTTTCTGTAGAAGAATCTCGAACATGGTGGGAACCATAGCCCACTTACTCTACCGACACCCAATATGTTAATTCAGATCTTCTTGATGAAGGCTGTTTAATTTTCCTGCTTTATTAATTTTCATTTATTTTCACTGCTGAGATTTTGAGCAGTAATAATGTGTTGACAACTTGTAATTATCAAGTTTATTTTTGCAATTCTACAGTTATGTAGGGCTAAGTCAAGTCGCTCGTTTCGCTATACGCACCTGGAACGACTCCTCTACCCAACCCAGCTTTCCGAACTTTGTCACCTCGAAAATTCACTCGATTTTTAGTATTTACCGAGGGAAGATTCCGAAGGCTTGAGCCGAAATTGAAAATAAAAATTCTATTCGTTTATTATATTTTTATTAAAGCCTAACAGAATAAAACTTCTCTACTCTTAAAATCATCGACTATATTTGGAATGACATAAATAAAAACGTGATTAAAAGATCACTTTAGCCCTGTCCGCCGCAGATACACGCTGTATATTGCAGATGCACGCTGTA
>NW_025946704.1:0-284 GCF_000764305.2 Hyalella azteca | reverse complement strand
ACGAGAAAAATAATTCATGATTTATCAGATTTATCAATGCCTCTTGTATGCTTGGAAATACAGAGGCAATTAAGATTACTGATCTGTATAAAAAAGAAAAATGTATATAAACGGGAGAGGGCAGAAAGAGAGGGTAGACGGGAGAGGGTAGACGGGAACGGGTAAATAGGAGAGGATAAACGGGAGACGGTAGACGGGAGAGGGTAGATGGGTGAGTGTAGACGGGAGAGTGTAGACGGGAGAGTGTAGACGGGAGAGTGTAGACGGGAGAGGGTAGACGGGAG
>NW_025946703.1:0-783 GCF_000764305.2 Hyalella azteca | reverse complement strand
AATATCAATGAAGTTAGCAAAATAGCAAGGACAAAACTTGACCTAAATTATCAATGAATAAATGATATAAATATCTATGCCACTCACCAGTGCAATTGAGTGCCCAGGCTGAGATACTACTAAGTAGGAATCCAAATACTTAAGAGTGATAATTCAAGTTTGCAAACTATACTTTGGTCATTTACACTTAAAAAGATAAAAATATTGAATTTAATTTAAATTGAGTTGGATTGAGAACTGAAGAAATATGATTACAGATAAAGAAAGACAAGAAGGTTTGGCTACACAGTAGCCTAATTTAACCTCCGGTAACAGTGGTAAAATCAATTTTATTCTTTGGTAAAACAACTCCAAATAGCTCCAGGTTTTGGTGCATTGTAGTAGAACTCTTCTAGTTACATATGCAAATGACAAATTTGTGGGAAGTGTCATAGTTTGCAAATTGGGGCACCGCCCCCAATGAGCAAAATGTGACCACCTAATGGCAGCCGTGACGGGGTAACATTGACCGGTTTGGAAATTAAGTTAAAATTACCATATATAAGACTATGTAGAGACTGAAACATAAAGAAAAAACATTAATAGGTATATCAAACATAAAATATGTTATATAGGTACCTATGGTAATTTTAACTTTATTTCCAAGCCGGTCAATGTTACCCCGTCATGGCTGCCATTAGGTGGTCAAAGCTCCCCCATTGGGGGGCGGCACCCCCATTTGCAAACTATGACACTTTCCTAAAATTTGTCTTTTGCATATGTAACTAGAAGAGTTCTGCTACA
>NW_025946702.1:0-29190 GCF_000764305.2 Hyalella azteca | reverse complement strand
CAAAACAGAGTTTAAAATGCTATGTCTATTTGTATGTTACGCCTAAAACAGTAATATAGTTGAATTTATCTGTATTTAGGTGTAAAAAACACGGATTACCTTGATAATACGAACTGAACGATTTTGCCTATTTGTGTCTGGTAATGAATGGTGCTGTCCGAACTGAACTAATTTGTACTAACCAAAAAAGGGCGTCCACAATAAAAATATAAGCGCCAAATAATTTAGCTAGACCTTTTATCACACACATGAATCATGCTCATCTCGCTGGTATTTTTTTCGTTGGGATAACTAATCTCTCCTGGAGTCCATGATGGACAAAAGTTGACAAGATGAAAGGTTGCCTGTCACTCTACAACTTCCGTGACATCCAGTTGCCCATTGAGCACAATTCCCCTAATTGAGCGATGTGGCGGTGTCTGGCATGTTGATCTGGACTGAACCAATGCGTTCACTTCGGACTCAGAATCCACAGGCTAATATTTTCTCAGTATTATAGCTTTGAAATAGACTGAACGAATTCGTTCACTACGGCCGTTAAGGGTTAAAGGCAGAATTGGATGGAATAAATTTCAGTTTCATGGCCTTGGCACCATAATTGAGCTTAAAAATATGAAATTAAATAGAATACGCAAATAAAATTTACTAGTAATAATAATATTATTAATTTTTATTAATATTAATTCTTAACTAATTATAATAAATATTAGTGAATATTGATATTTAATAATATTAAATATGATCATCATCGCCATGGACATGTCACATCTCATCTTGTCTCGTGCCTCATCTCATCTCGTCTCATGCCTCGTCTCATCTCGTCTCATGCCTCGTCTCATCTCATCTCATGCCTTGTCTTATCTCGTCTTGTGCCTCGTCTCATCTAGTCTCGTGCCTCGTCTCATCTAGTCTCGTGCCTCGTCTCATCTTGTCTCGTGCCTCGTCTCATCTTGTCTCGTGCCTCGTCTCATCTCGTCTCGTGCCTTGTCTCATCTCGTCTTGTGCCTCGTCTCATCTCATCTCGTGCCTCATCTCATCTCATCTCGTGCCTCATCTCATCTCCTGCCTCGTCTCATCTTGTCTCGTGCCTGGTCTCATCTTGTCTCGTGCCTGGTCTCATCTTGACTCGTGCCTCGTCTCATCTCATCTTGTGCCTCGTCTCATCTCGTCGCGTGCCTCATCTCATCTCGTCTCGTGCCTTGTCTCGTGCCTTGTCTAATCTCGTCTTGTGCCTCGTCTCATCTTGTCTTGTGCCTCATCTTGTCCCGTGCCTCGTCTCATCTTGTCTCATGCCTCATCTCATCTCGTCTCATGCCTCATCTCATCTCGTCTCATGCCTCGTCTCATCTCGTCTTGTGTCTCGTCTCATGCCTCGTCTCGTGCTTCATCTCATCTTATCTCATGCCTCGTCTCATGCCTCATCTCATCTCGTATCTCGTCTCATGCCTTGTCTCATGTCTTGTCTCGTGTTTTGTCTCATGCCTCGTCTCGTGTCTCATCTCATGTTCAATCTCATTTCTCATCTCATGCTTATCTCCTTGTCTCATGTCTCATCTCGCATCTCGTCTCACATCTTGTCTCATGCCTCGTATCATGTCCAATCTCACATCTCGTCTCATGTCTCATCTCCTCGTCTCTTGTCCAATCTCATGTCTCGTCTTGTGTCTCATCTTACGTCTCGTCTTGCGTCTCATCTCACGTCTCGTCTCGCGTCTCATCTCACATCTCGTCTCACGTCTCATCTCACATCTCGTCTTGCGTCTCATCTCACATCTCGTCTCATGTCTCGTCTTGTAGCTTGTCTCATGCATCATCTCATGTCCCCTCTCATGTCTTGTCTCATGTCTCATCTCATGTCTCAGTCTCGGCAGTAGTTCAGGACCAGCGTACCTCACTGGCTCATGACTGAACTGAACGTAAACAGCGCAACAGGACATGGTAGAAAAACTGTCCGAATGGCTGCAAAGCTCTGAAATTTCGAGAGCATGCTCTAAAAACTATAATCTTGATATCAAATTATCTTTCATTAATTTCAAAATACGATATCCATGTTTATTTCCCGCCCAAATGTTACCTCTTGCACATCCCAGCTAAGCAGGTACTTGATAGACATTTCTCTAAAAAAAATGATGTCGTCATAGTTCAAGTTTTTTTTAGTTCATTTCCAAACAAAAATCAATCAAATTAAGCTAACGTTTTGGCGGGACTTTCAAAATTAAATACCTTACGCGCGCCGATGCAGAAAGTGGCTGTCTGCCATTTTGCCAGCATTGTTTACGTTCAAGCGTACTTTGTGCACATACCTACATATATTGAACTAAGACAGCAGTAAGAATGTTATGTCCAAGATGAAGATCTTAAATTCACGTCTCAACGTTCTCATACTTTTGTAAAACCATGTTTTATTTTTGCAAATAACATAAAGTAGGCATTACTGCAGTGTGGAATTTTCTGTATAGGTAATATATTCTCATGTCAATATAAGAAAACGTATTGAAAAATCAACCCTACCAGGCTACCACCGCATTACACCACCTTCCACTGCAATGAAAATTGATAAACTGAGCTCATTAGAAACTGCCGCACTTCCGAAATTGCGCGTGGTTCGACATCCAATCCTGTGTTGGCAACGCCTCAATCAAGACAGTCAAGTTAACTACCTAGTCGTCTATCTGTAGGGTAGTAGACAAATTTTTGCAATGAATATGTTCTAAAATAAAAAAAAACACATCCACATTTGTAAAAAATTCTCACAATTGGACAAGACCCACAAAGTTTTTGATTTCACACAAAATTATAAGATAAACTTCTACTTTTTCACTGCGTACATTCACATCATACTTCCTATGTTTACGTATTTCAGGACGCCGTCACACACGCTTTTGTTTTGGTTGTGTCTTGTTTGATTTCACAATAAATAGATTTGATTCAAATTCCATTCTGAGATTTAAATGATTGAAAGTTTTTTTGAATTATAACAACCCATTTATACGTTCCAGATTTGAATTTTCTCTATTTTTTGCCCTATTATGTTGAATTTATCTTGATAAATTCACGTCAAATTCTGACTGATTTCATCTGCCATCACGCATTTTCAAACTTTTTGTATCTTTTAGAAAATGTTCGTTGTTTAAAGTGGGAAACAATTTCATTATATACAATAAATATGTATGTACCATATACCTGCATTAATAATGCAATTTAATATAATAAATAATAATTTTTAATTTAAAAAATATAATTAGATTTTTAATTCAACATTTTTCTAATAGAATTTAATTCTGCAGCATGTACCATCTAGTGTATTAAATAATGAAATTTGATTTGGTAACATTTAATTTTAATTAATTTTTTAATTTAATTTAATTCTACAGCTTCAATTGGTAAAAATGAGCATCATAGGGATGAAAGTAAAACTGTCGTTCATACATCACAAATTGAATGGCATTGGATGGATTTGATAGGTATTTTATTAATCCTGCTTATATATAAGAACGGAAATGACTCTTCTATTTTAGAATGATAATGGAAATGTTCCTACTATTTCAGAAATGCTAAATTAATGATCCTGATTAGAATTCAATAGACGTTACGATTTCTGAATTATCTTCAAAAGTTTGTTTTCATTTGTTTGATCAGAAGTTTTTGTTCATTTGATCAGAAGTTTTTGTTCATTTGATCAGAAGTTTTTGTTTGTTTTATCAGAAGTTTTCGTTCGTTTGATCAGAAGTTTTTGTTCGTTTGATCAGAAGTTTTCATTCGTTTGATCAGAAACAGAAAAGGTTTTCATTCGTTTGATTAGAAACAACATAATTATTCATTCTCTTGCACTAAGTATACGAGTGATTAGTTGGACTCAGTTACCGTCCGCATTGATCATCCTGCTAGATTATGCACCGGGAGTGGGATGCGGGAAAGAAACTATGTATTCAATTCAGTAGCACATTAGCTCACGTGTTATGTAGTTCTGCTCGTCTGAACTCTGAATTGCGTGTTTAGTGTGCATGATGGAAAACTCTGCCTAAGCAGCCTAATGATTACTTAATGAAGTTTAGTTCATTGCGGTCAACTTAAGAGACAAATTTTCAGCTAACTAATACTTTTTATAAGTCTAATTTTAATTGTTGAGTGAAAGGTGCAGGCATACAACTTCCAAGTGATTAGGTACTTTATAGAAACTGAGCAAGTTAGCGTACATATTTTAAGCTTTTAAAAAGTTCATTTTTTGCCTCAAATAACGATGTTGGGTAGAAAAAGTGGTCTTGGTGGATCAAAATGATATATGAACCTTTGAAATTAGAATTCCATCCTGGGCATTAGTATTAGCTAAATTGCATGTGAATTAGGGAATAATGTTCTAACTGCTATTTCTAGGATGAAATTAGAGCTTATTTGTCATATGCATGCATGCCATTGCTGCCAATATGTCTGCCAATGCCAATTGCGATGAGTTGGCAGTTCAGGAATGGCTTTTCATGGCTTAGGAAATAGGCTTATGGTTCGAAAGTTCTTTAATTCTTAGCTCAAAAAATCCAGTTGCGGCTCAGAAAGTAGATACTTTCCTCAATTGGAATTAGGCATGGAATATATCTACTTGGCAAGCCATGACATAATGACAGGACAGTGTTACCTACTAAACCACCGACATAAATATTTTAAGGACTGACAAATTCTATGATAGAAAATGGACCAAGCAGCAAAGCTCAGAAAACATGATAATGATTATAATGTTTTATAATACCGTCAACCGGGGCTATCTCGGGATGGCCGGAGTAACTCGGGACAGTCCTCCAACTGTCCAACACGGCTTAAAACTGTTTTAGTAGCAAAACTAATTGCAATATTGCAAAACTAAATATAGTGGCTGAGTGGCATAAACATCAACATTTTTCCTATCTTTGTAGTGTAAAGGAAGTTCAAAAATACTATATTTACTAGCTTTGAAAAATTCCTGAAGAAAGTGGTGATAAACGATATTTTGAAAAGTTACTTCTGCTAAGGTCTGTAGTAAACAAAATATTTGCTGTATTAAAAAATTTCACTTAGAAGAAAGTGGCAGACAAGTGTCAGCATGAAAACTTTATTTGCGGAATTTACATACCTCAATCAAAAAAAAATGGTGGCCATTTCCGCACAGCAGGGCTACTAGGGACACCCCCCAGGGGCTATTTGGGACACCCCCAAAAACGCATTTACAGTAGAACCTCAGTTAGCAAAGGCTCCAGTTATAAAAAATTGATTAAAAACAAAGAATATTGATTACATTTACCTTGCTCAGCAAAAAAAATTTCACTTATCGAAAAATTAGTGCATTGTCGCCATTCGTTGGTCATCACAAAATTGTGCATAGAATGTCATATATAGAATTGTGCACCAGGCATCATAGAATTAAAAGTAATTGACCTAAACAATGCTTTATTTCTCCAAAACATATGATGGTTGTCACTAAAACATTCCTTTCTGTTTCAGGTATGTTTTTCACAATATTTTTTTTATAGTAAATTCATTTAACCCAATTAAAATGGTGTGAAATTACAAGCCGTCCTGTAAGCTTACAGATACAGAAAAAACGCTATAAGGCTGCTGATATGAAGCTTGCAGTGGACAAGGTAGTTGAAATGCTCAATGGCCTGTTCATGGATACGGTAATATCGCATTAATAATATGGTAATTAATGTGTATGGTAATATATCAATAAAGGAAAAACAAGTAAAAATCACAGAAAATGAGACTTATTCTACCTCTACATCATCTACAATTAAAGAGGAGGACTTCAGAGTACTTTTAGTAATGGATGAGTGATGAGTACACTCTGCATGCTTCAAATTTTTTAAAATTGAGTTTTATTCCAAGTGTCCTGAGTAGCCACATTCGACGGGGCTACTCGGGACACTCTTTTTTTTTTTTGCTTCTGGCACCTTACAAATAGCATATGGAATTTTTTTGGAGAAGCCATGCAATAGCCCTTGCAAAGAGCTTTGAAATGAGCCTAAATTTGTTTATGAAATGTTTCATGATAAGAAGTTATGAATGAAAAACGTTTAAAATTGTCTCGAGTAGCCCCGGTTGATGGTACCTACTTCTCCAAAGGTAGCAATTTTCTCACTTACAAGGAGAAAGTCTGAATTAATTCCCATCTTCATAAACTGTTAGAAATATTTTTGTGATCATGGTGGCAGTTCTTGACTGAAATAAAAATTGTCCCAAATTGGTTTAATTTCAATATATTTTTAATTAGAATATACCGTAAAATGGGGTAACTTAGACCACTTTTTTTTTACAAATGATGCCATTTTTTTACTAGCTAAATTAAACTTAAATTGAAACCTGCAAAATACAGGTCTATACTCTAGCTTCACTCACCATAAATTGCTGACTCCTGCCTCTCATAGTCTTCATGTAATTTTAAATAATAGCTTTTTTTCGTGGGTCACATTTTTAATTTTTTAACGTATTAGATATGCAAACTTTTCAAATCTTTCTATTGTGTTATGTAGCCTCAGTATTAGGCCTTTAATGCCCATTGACAAAATTTTTCTATGTCAAATAGTTTTTGAGTTGTGGGGATTTTTGTTAAAAAAACGAAAAGTGTTCTAAGTTACCCCGCCGGTCTAAGTTACCCCATTTTACGGTAGGTATATATATATGCCTATAGGTATACCTATGTATTTATTTACAGAATTTTATTCTATTATAGTAAAAATTACTTTTTTCATAAATACAACTTTTTTATTTTTTGTGTTACTATATCTTAATTTTCAAATCTGAAATATTTGCAACAATATTACCTACCGTACCTTGCATGTGTTTGATATCATCCTAATATTTCTCATGACCTGGGCTACCCACTTATGAGACTACATACCTACCGTATCCAAGTTTGTGTTTCAGTATCACAATCTACGGTAATTGCTTTTTATTATTCAACCTGTGTGGTCAGTAAATACCTAATTTTTAATTAGGTGTATTTCATTTTGAGATGAATATGTATATAAAACTCTAAAGAATTTTTTGAGATTAATGTTGCAAGTAATGATATTTTAAAATGATCAAACTGGATTTTTGTCATAAAATCAGCATTTTTTCCTCCCAGAGTGAAGATGAAATGCCAAAATTGCATTCAACACTTCTAAAAACTGAAGAAAATGATCTCAACAGCAAAAGAACAGAAGCCTCATTGGTGGCTTCTCTGTCCATGCAGCGTGAACAAACTGTAGATTCTACTGCTGAAGACATGTCTACCTCACCCCCACTCCCTCGCATCTCATCAATATTAACTAAGGATGCTGGTGCAAAAGACTTATTTCCTATGCCTGCACTTGCACCAGACGAAATTAACCACACAAGTTTATCATCATTTATTTTGCCATATTCCAGTTCAGTTGGTTCAAACCTTCAAGATACATCCATTGAACTGCATATCAGTGAATCTTCTTCAATTGCATCAATGGATGGTATTAGTAGTCAAAGGAAAACTAGTTCCAGCAATTCAAACCTATTTGATGGAAGCCAACATCTATCAGAGTATCATCCCTTATTGGCGCGTCTCTCTCTCACCGGAGATGTCAGTTTCCCTCTGATTGATCAGGATTCTGATGATGATGCAAAATCAAGTGTGCCTTCATTGTTTGAAAATAAACAAAAACATGATAAATATCTTGATAAACAAAAAGATGTTTTGTTAAACACATCAATGTGTAATTCTGGCCTTCAACCTGTGTGTAGTGAGGAACATGAATGCAAAACAAACACATCTGTCAATAATATTAATAATGGTGCTCTTATGAAAAGCATTAGTGATAATGATATTAAGACTCCTAGTATAATGCCTATGCAAGAATCTATTCATCTTAAAGAGGCTACTTCTAATCCTTTAAGTGTTAATAACTCTTCTACCAGCAATGCCAGTTTATCAATGGGTGCGCCTAAATCAGATGTTTATGGCAATTTAGTAATTCCTAGTGAAATGGTACCCAATTCTAGTGACCTTCTGAATCCTAGTGACAACAATGTTGCTCATAATGATGCAAGCACAGAGCCCAAACCAGGATCCAATGAGTATGACCAAAGTCTTGTCGATTTGTCTCTGACTCCGCACCTTCATGCCCTGCTCTTGGCATCCATGACCCAGAGACAGCACAGTCGAAGCTGTTGTCCTCACCTGTTTGAGCGAGCAGCTCGCTCTTGGTGGAATCCAAGGTATGAATGTCTTTATAGGTGTAAAATTTTTTTTGTTTCCATTAATCCACTTAAACTTGAGTTTCATATTCCTCTTGGACTTGTTTTTTAATTATACTTAATATTTCAATTCATCATTTGTAATGATCTTTTTTTACCTACAGGTTTGACAGTGATATTTTAGAGGATGAATATGTCCGTTCTTCTCGTTCAACTCTTCGGTTACGCCTGCGTTATTGCCTCGGGTACACAGTGCTTGCTTGTGTTGTGTGGATTATCTACTGGCTGGTGACTGGAGCACCGCACCAGGGTTACTCCATCTCTGCTGCCTTGCTTGTTGCTCTGCTCATGATCATCTTCTTTGCCATCACATTCTCAAAGCTTTATAAGGTACCATATCTTATATTAATAAATATTATGGTACTGTACTTGATGTGGGGATAAACTTCACCATTAAACATAGTATGAGAAAATATAACTTTTGATGAAAATGTTGCAAATATTTATTCTGTTTGGACTTTTTGTGATGAAAAATTAATTGAAAATACTTGTTTGTATAGGAATTCCTGGTTTCTAAATAATTCATTTCTAATTTGCAATACGGTTTGCTCAGCGTCGCCCAGTGCTTTTGTCACTGCTGGTGTCAGCCGTGTTGCTGGGCTCTTCTCTGCTGCCATATGCTCTGCATGATCCTTCACTGGAGGCTTGCACTGGCCTATCCAGCCCTGCTGTGATGGCAACTTCAATTCAGGTGTGTGTTCCAGTCATGAGACTCCCGGAACTAATTTTAGAACAGACAACACGAAACCCTTGCCAGGATGCTAAAGGAGACTCCCGGAAATAATTTTAGACGAGACAACCTCAAGCAATATCTGACGCAATGCAACCTGCTCCGAGAACTCTAGGCCTGCCCTGAGTACACAAGCTTGGTGACTCGCATACTAATATCACAACCTAGCCGAATCCTCGCGACATTGTGCCTTCACCGCTCAACTGAGCGATGGGAACCAACGAGCGGACGTCTGCACTGGGACTACAAAACAGACTACGACCTCCATTGTCGTCCTGGTGGACTAAACTGCAAGTCCGAAACATTCAAGAACAACGACGCTGTGTAATAAGAGTTCGACCTTTGGCGCGAAATAGATCAAGATTTTCTGAAGCGCTAGAAACCTACTTGTGACGCAGGCAGTGCATTATATAGCCACTCTATAGCTGAGCTCTCTTAGCTACTTTTTAAATGTGATGGACGCTGACTTGCTTACAGCATTTTGTCCATTGTTGACTTCATTTATAACGATCTTGAACGAGCTCCAATATACACTGGCTTTTATTACGTGCGGGACTTATTAATGTTAAGTAATGAAGCTCTTGCGGGACTATTAATGTTAAGTAATGAAGCTCTTGCGGGACTATTAATGTTAAGTAATGAAGCTTTTGCGGGACTTATTAATGTTAAGTAATGAAGCTCTTGCGGGACTTATTAATGTTAAGTAATGAAGCTTTTGACTATTAATGTTAAGTAATGAAGCTTTTGCGGGACTTATTAATGTTAAGTAATGAAGCTCTTGCGGGACTTATTAATGTTAAGTAATGAAGCTTTTGCGGGACTTATTAATGTTAAGTAATGAAGCTTTTGCGGGACTTATTAATGTTAAGTAACGAACCTCCTGCGGGACATATTAATGTTAAGTAATGAAGCTCTTTCGGAACTTATTAATGTTAAGTAATGAAGCTTGTTTGCAGGTACGCATGCGCGGAACATTCCTCTCAATGGGCCAGAGTTTGCTGGTGAGGAGGGAGCTAGAGCGGGAGAAGGCCGTGAAGGAAGCCATGATCCACTCTGTGATGCCTCCTAAAGTCGCAAACTGGCTCCTCCATGAGCAAGATGAAGGAGAAACTTTCGATGGAAAGAAAAAACTATCCACCCCTCGGTCGTCTCACACAGGAACCGACCTCCGTTCTATGGTCTTCAGACCTTTCAACATGAATAATATGGATAACGTTAGCATATTGTTTGCTGATATCGTCGGTTTCACTAGGATGAGTTCCAACAAAACTGCTGAACAGTTGGTAGGCCTACTTAACGATTTGTTTGGCAGGTTTGATGACTTGTGTGCACAACACAATTGCGAGAAAATAAGTACCTTAGGGGATTGTTACTACGCAGTTTCTGGATGTCCAACCCCGCGGTCAGATCACGCTGTGTGCTGCGTTGACATGGGCCTATCCATGATAACAGCCATTGCTCAATTCGACAAAGATAACAACGAAAATGTCGACATGAGAGTCGGAGTACATACTGGTAAAATTCTGTGTGGTATTGTCGGAACCAAGTGCTTTAAATTTGATGTCTGGAGTAACGATGTCTCATTCGCTAATCATTTAGAGTCGAGTGGTAAGCCTGGTCAGGTTCATATATCTGAAGCTACTCTCTCATTCTTACCTAGACATCAGTACCGCGTTATTCAGGGACCAGACACCCATGAACAAAAGACATATTTTATTACTGGTCGTCGGAGTTTCTCCGTATCTCGGTCACCATTACCACCCATTGATGGTGATCACGACGAAGGTTCACAGGACGGGGAGCGCGACAAGAGGACGTGCAGTCTCCCCAACATGCTGGAGTGCACTGAGCTCTGTGAGGGAGGGGAGGCCTGTGTCAGTCAAGCGGGTAGCCGGCGAGGGAAGAAGCGACACAACAAACTGGCTGCCATGGAGGCTGGCAAGGCTGAGGGTGGCTGGGGCAGTGGCAAATGGCGTAAATCTTTCACCCCGGCGCTCGAATTGGCCAAATTTCGCTTGCCTCGCATGCAGAGAAGGCCGGATAAAAGTACGGAGCTTGTAAATTGTCTTGCTATATGTTTTGTTCAGATTCTTTCATCTCGTATTTCATATTTCGTGAATTATATATGACACTATTGAAACTAATCGCTGTATTTCAACATCTTCTATTTAAAGTTGGTTGCCTACTTGCAAATTACTTGACTACATTTTCTTATTTTCATTACTCCATAAGAGACATTCTTCAAAATTATATGTGAATATTTCAAACAGTTATTTGTACGGATTATTTTAACTATTTCTCTCGTTTTAAGTGCTAATAACTGATTTATATTTACAGGCAAAAGTAAAACTTCGTCACTGCCCAAAATCTCAAGCAAGCCTGAGTGCTCTTCTGAGAAGGCAAGTAACTATACATTTCTATTATACATACCGTCCATGTGAACTTGTCTTTTGATGCTTCATTTATTTCATGAATATGTATTTTGATCCTATTTTGACGGTAATCATACTGATTAGAATAAAAAATAAAATAATAAAAATAATAAGTAGTTTCTATCGTCTCATATATTTTAAAGTTGGACACTCGAGTCATAACTCCACCAATTTTACGTTATGTTCAGGTTCAGGTTCAAGTATTTATAACTTATCGTTTTGTCAGGTTTTCGCCGAGTGGCGCTTGATAAGCACATGACTAAGTTCTCGTATGAATAGGTTTTGGCAAAATATAGTACAGAGAGAGGGTTGTAATGAAACACAGGTACATTTCATATTAAATTGGAAAATTCAAGTTCACATCCTACGTTAACAAAAATCTCTAGTACTTGACAAAGGTAATCTGAACACAATCAAAAGTCCAAAACCTATCAGTTTACATCATAAAAATCATCTAATTTTACCGGAAAATGTTGATACATTGCAGTTCCGTTGAGCCGTACGACTGTTGTAAACGACCGTAACTCACGCACCCGTTTACGGCCGTATGTTCAGCGACCGTACCGCAGCTGTAGCCGCGCGTTTGCAGCCGTATTCCAAGTGGTCGTACTGCCGCTGTAGCCGCGCGTTTGCAGCCGTATTCCAAGTGGTCGTACTGCCGCTGTAACCGCGCGTTTGCAGCCGTATTCCAAGTGGTCGTACTGCCGCTGTAGCCGCGCGTCCTGCGATCGCTGTTCTTCATAACCTTCGTGTCTCGCTGCTACAGATGCCTCACGGCCAGTCTGGCCGTAGGTTCTTTTACAACGACCGTACTTCAGAATAGTGGCGTAGTGTTACTCGTCGATGATATTATTCCAAGCTCGTTGCCGTACTGCGGTTGAAGATGACTGTGACCGTACCGCTTCTTCTTGATGGAAATTGTGACCGTATCGTACTGATGACCGTACTTACGATAACTCCCGGTGTAGAACTCGAACTTGAATCTTCTGATGACGTGCGTTATAATCGTTGTACGACTCGTGGCCCTCTCGCATTGTCTCACGGCTGAGTCGCAGCCGTAGTGTTGATGTTGATTTTCTTGACGTTCTCACCGGACTCTAGGCTGCTTCGATAAGTCCAGGTTTCTCGCGACCGTCAATGTTCGAAAACGGTATATAACACCGCCGGCCTCACGGCCGCGGCCGTTATATACAGTCCGCTGACTGCAGACCGTGCTTGCGTGACGGTCACCTCCTTTGAACCAACAACCCTCGGCGCCAATTTTGAGGTCCTTATATACGCTAGTGTCGCGCACAGTTAAGCCTATACCCTCTAAGTGACGCCACATTCCTCGAATGGAATGTCCCTCGCGCTGAGCTCGCCAACGTTCAATGTAAACTAACCCTTCCCACGGTCTCGAAACAACCGCCCCTTACACACTTGCTATATCGCTTCGACCCGCATTCCTTGCATTCTTAACACCTACGTACCCATAATACATGTTCAATATTACCTACTTTATTCAATACAACATAATGTGCATATGAAGTGCTGATTGTGTTGCAGGCAATCTAGCGCTCTTGGTAATCACCACATGAGCTTCATAGAAAGTATAGTAATATTTTGTTTACATAATTAGAATAGTATTATATTTTGATTATGTAATCAATATCAAATCAAATCAAATAGAAAGACTCAAATAGAGGTCTATGATTTTATTGTCTTGTTCTGGTTTTCAGTTTTTCCAAGACGGCTTCCGAAGTGGACAAAAAGCGAGCCTGTGTAGCCTTACACTTGATGTTTCAGCCACTCCAGCCAAGGATTTAGCTCCGTCAGCCACTCCAGCCAAGGACTTAGCCCCGTCAGCCACTCCAGCCAAGGACTTAGATCTGTCAGCCACTCCAGCCAATGGCTCAAATCTGTCAGCCACTCCAGCCAGTGGCTTAAATCTGTCAGCCACTCCAGCCACCGACTTAGCCCCGTCAGCCACTGCAATCAACACTTCTCCTGCCAACAGCCAGAATTTATCTACCGTTCCTGTTATTATAAATAACTCATCACCTGACTGTGTTGACGTGTCAGTAGCTTCTCAGTCATCTGACTGTGTTGACGTGTCAGTAGCTTCTCAGTCATCTGACTGTAACGGAACATTGACGACAAAGTTGCCTCTGACTGCGCTACTGTCACTGCCCTGTCAGTCGTCTGGCAGGAAACCTCGCGCAGACAGCCTGTCTGTGCCGCAGTCTGCGCCTGCGTGTGTAGTGGCTGACCCATGGAGCGTAGACCACTCCAAGGAGCTTAGGAAAGATTCAGGCATCCGCAGCCGTGGCTCTAGCTTCCAGGTAATAACATTTTCTCTTTATTGCTGACATTTTATTTATTCCTTGCCTTATAAAGCCATGATCTCTTAGCTAGATTCTCAATTTATGATGGAATTCTCTTTCACTATGTTTTTAGACCTGTCATTTATGTATTATATTGTTATGTATTATATTATCTATTTCAATTCGATATTATTTCTTATATATATTGATATATAAATTCATTTTTTCCATTTATTGTAACTATAATTTGAATGAATGTGTAAATATTGTCCTGAATTCCGGTGGTGCCTTGTAGAATGATACAGAAATTCAGAATAATTTTTAACATCGATTTAAATTAATTATTTATTTAAATAATTAATTTACTTACTTACACTCCTCAGCTCAGTGACACTGAAGGACTGGACACGCTCGCTGGAGGTGAGACAATTAGAGTTCCTGCGGCATCCTTTCAAATATTAATTATTTACCTCTGATTAAATTTTCTGTTGAAATAATTTCTTTTTATCATCTTGATGAACTTATTACTGCCGTATCATGGTTTGAATTTCTATCAATTAATTATGTTGTATAAATGTAAATATTATTTATTTACTAGATTTTATTGTGAACTATGTTTTTTAATTTTTTGGTATCTACTTATATATTCATTTTTCTGTAAATAAGTAATTAATGCTCTCATCTTACTAATTCTTAATCCTATTTATTCACCGGTCCCATTCGTTTGGGTAGTTTCTGTTAACGTTTCATTTTGCACGTTAAATTACCCACGTTATTTATGAACAAAAGCTAATAAAGCAGAATGCTTTTACATTTTGCGCATTAGTAAGAAAGTATTGGAAAAATACTTCCAATACTTTCCTACTTATCAAACTTGTCCCTACTTGTCCAACAGTAAGACATTAAGCCAGGGTTACACCATACTGCCGGCCACAGTATGGTGTACACCATGGTACTGCCAACCATGGCTGGGCATATGCCAGTCATGGTCATGTCCAATATTCTCTAATGCTTTCCATAGAAACATTCACACCAGCTGGGCAAGGCACATGCCATGCCCATGGTGTCAATACTTCTATGGAAATACATTACAATACAATTGTAATTGGTCCTGTCCAATTACAAAATTGGACAGGACCGTGTCTGGTATATGACTAGCACGTGCCCGGTAGTATGGTGCGAACCTGGCTTCATTCAAGCTGGCATCAAAGCCGACAGTCTTAATTGCTATTTATGTGTTTTTTATTCCTAATTTGAAATAGCATATTTACGTTTGTTCGTTGCCCGCAGACTGCAGCTCACTAATTTTAATTAGAATATATACCTACGTTAGTTCTGTACCAACAGACTACAGCCCCATGGCAAGCATGGACCCAAGCCTGACCCGCTACCACCAGATGCGTAAGCAGTCCGACTTACGCCTGATCAGATGCGTACAGCAAGAGAAACGCACTAAACGCACCACCTTCACTTACGACTACGACATGGAACCTCCCTTCTCGAAGATATCCTTGCGCTTCCTTGACGCCTCCATGGAGAAGATGTACAGGGAGCAAGCACATCAGCCAAGATCTGACGAAGCCAAGACACTCGCCTCGTCTCTATATAATACTTATTTTGATATCCTCGTCAGTCTGGTGGTGCATGTGATACTCGTGGTCTCTCTGCTGGTGCTTTACCCGCCCTCTGTGCTGTGGCTGGTGCTGCTGGGGGTGGTGCTGCTGTGGCAGGGAGCTTTGCTTGCCTTGTCGCAGGTTAGTTAACTTCTCATACAGCTTAATGATATGGTGTAATATAGGTGTAAGTATTTAACTGGTATCTTTATTAAGAAATTTACAGGAAATAGTTGTTGTATAGGGAAGGCTGAATTGTATAAAGCAATTTTCTTAACTACCTACATGAATAAATATGATTCCTTGTATAACATTTGAAATACCTACTTTTGTTGGAACCGAAAGTTTGTTGTTATAGACAAATTGGTGATGAATAGACATTTTTCAGATCCAGTAAAGAGGCATTAGTTTGCAAGAGCTAAACGCACATTCAAATTAAGTGAACCCATTTTATTCAAAGCTTATTATAATATACAAATTACTTTCAAATGATATTTTTCAGGTGCAGTTAATGAAACGTTCCGACCCGACGAAACAACAACCCCAGTCCCCAGATCGCATCAAATCTCGCCCCTCCCACCCAGAGCTTGGGGGAACAGACTCCCCTTATCCCCCGTCGCTCTCCCACACTATCTACACCCGCGTCACCCGCTGGAAAACCTGGCATTTCTGCGGTGGAGTTCTACTTTTACTTCCTCTTGCCGCGGTTCTTTCAAATTTCTCGTGCTCTTCCTTATCCGAAGAGACGGAAACGCTGCGGTATTTCTGCTATCTCAGTTTCGTGGGCACCGTTCATTTCTGTAATTTCGTCCAACTGAATTGCTGGATGAAGAATATTCTGGTAACCGTTGGGGGAGGCGTGCTTATAGCCCTTCTTGCTCCACCAATTTGTCCGTGCCCATTCAGTGCCAAAGTTGAAGTTGTTACCGGGTTTAATAATTTTTCGTTGGATTCAGATTTTCGAAAGAATACAGAAATCCTCTCTAACTGGCAACCCGGCAGAGAACCCATCTCTATTAATGTCTCAGATTCTCTGACCGCAAACTTATCGGCATTAAATTCCCCCAATTTTTTGTGCGGTGAACGTGAGCATTATTTCCACGTGGAGATCATCGTGACGGTTGCGCTGTTGGTAGGATTGGTATGGCTCCTGAACAGGGAGTTCGAGATCAGTTACAGGCTCAGTTTTCATGGCTGGGCGCAAGCTTTGTTAGACCGAAGTCGAGTGCAGGCCATGAAAGACCAGGCCGAATGGATGCTGCACAATATCATTCCTAAACATGTGGCCAATAAAATAAAACCAACCAACGCTAAATACTCTGAGAACCACACGCGCGTCGCGGTCATGTTTGCAAGCATTGTGAACTTCAATGAGTTCTATGATGAAAGTTTTTGTGGGGGGAAAGAGTGTCTGCGATACCTCAATGAACTCGTTGGTGATTTCGACGAACTTTTATCCAGAGAGGACTTTGAAAACGTCGTTAAAATCAAGACCATCGGAAGCACATACATGGCTGCTTCGGGTCTAAATCCCGACGTAAGAAACAAAAATTCCGATCCTGACCATCATATTTTCGAACTCGTTGAATTTGCTAAGGAGTTGCAAAAAGGAATAGACCATTTCAACAAGGATTTGCTAGGATTCAACTTCGTCTTGCGTATCGGTATCAACTTTGGCGACATCACTGCTGGAGTTATCGGAACAACGAAACTTTATTACGACATCTGGGGTGATGCGGTGAACATCGCATCGCGCATGGACTCCACAGGAGTTAAGGGTAGGATCCAAGTGAGCGAAGAGTGCGCTAAAGTCCTTAGCAGGAAGTACAAATTGGAGTCCCGTGGACAGGTCTTTGTTAAAGGCAAAGATAACATGAGTGTGTATCTGTTGGAAGACACGCCTCCCCACGGTTGTAACTAATTCTTGCATAGGACCTATTATTGTCGTGAAATCTTCTCAAACAGGAAATTAAGTTGAGTTCGATTGAATTGATGGAGTGTGATTATTATTTTGCAGGACACGTAAATTTTATGCCGTAGTAACTTTGTTGAGTGAAGAATATTAGTCTACATATTTTCGGTAATGATAATACGATTTCAGCATGAAAATGTTCGTTCATTACAATTAACATGATTGTTTATCTTCTATCAACGATATTAGTGAAGGTTAAACTATATCGTTATCTATTCAAAAGGTACCGTAGTTTGATTACTTGTATAGTTTGAAAAGCATGGTGCGTGTACCTTGAATAAAAATTAACATGAGAGGTTATGAAACCAATTGGTTCCGTTTTCACCGATGAGAAATGGAGGGTGCTTGATTATCGTTAAATTCCTACCGTTATTTCATTTTATTTCATGCGTTTATAAAGACCATTTAACCTTGCGTATTCAACATTCACAGAGATTATTAATCTTGCTTCTATTATAGTTTCGTATGACACCAAAATTTCCCATTGATTTACGATTGTTGTATCGTGACCAAAGGTTGAGACATTTGTTTGAAAGATGCGCGTTATTTGAAGCGAATTCCTCTATTGTTAACTTGCAGGTTATGAATGAAATGATACTCATGGTCTAGACGAACTTAGAATTAGAGGTGAATTGAAATTACAAACTTGATCGCGAAAACGTTTGGAAATGTTGATATTCATAGCGATTCTTCATGCACAAATGTTTCGTTTTTGCATGGATATTTTGATGTAATTCTATGACTATGCTGGTTCAAGATAAAGGTTTGACATGACGAATTTTCTAACTCATAAACAATAAGAATTTAGTGCATTACTCGGATGTAAGTCAGTGGCCCGCACTAGTCACTGTTATTAACTCTTATATTGTGCACATTGTCCGTCATTGTCTCCTTAACTGCAGATAATTTAACTCATTAATATTGAACTCCCATCATGAATAGACGCCATTCATCACTTCTGAATTCTTTGATGAATGAGTTTAGCTTTCACGATTTATGCCTACATCTCTTTTCTATTTGCGTCCATTTTTGTTCCATTGCAACCCTTGCGTCCCTTTTATCTTATTATTTGGATGTAGGCTCTACGTACGTGTGATGCAGGCTCTACGTACGTGTGATGCAGGCTCTATGCTCTACGTACGTGTGAAGCAGGCTCTACGTACGTGTGATGCAGGCTCTATGTACGTGTGATGCAGGCTCTATGTACGTGTGATGCAGGCTCTACATACGTGTGATGCAGGCTCTACGCACGTTTGTTTATGGTTCCTATCATTTAATAATTGTTTATCCGTCCTCGAGCTGCGCCTTAATTTGCCTCGTGTTTCAGTTTGATCTTTTGCCTCTTATTTTATACTAAGAATAATTTTTGTTTTGCTACTAATTCATTGCTGGCTTTTTTTATTGCTTAATGTATTATTTTCTCTCACCTATTCCTATTTTTTTATTTTTTTTTATTTTTTATATCCTGTTCCATATTCACGTCTGCCTTGCGAGACCTAAAATGATAATTGAACTAAACATCATAAGGAAGCTTTTAACGAAACAATCGTCATGCGCGTGTCTATCTTGAGTTGAACAAATTATATGATGTTTGCTTACCCTGTCTGATTTTATTTAGGGTTTTTTAAAATCACTATAAATTTTGATTAGTTCGAAAAATGTAATTTTTAAGTAGAATCTTTTAATTGAGCGTACAAAAAGTCACATTTTAGTTTCTTTCTGATTATTTAATATGTATTAAATTTGTTCAATTTAAGTCACAGCGTTCACATTATGATTGTAAATTAATAATGCGCTGTTGCGTAGATCTATAAGTTAGATATTGCAATTATTGCTCGTGTATCTATACATTGTAATACGTGTTCAGTTGTTTAATACTTTTCAAACATTGTATATTTATTGTGTCTTCGTTCATGTTTCAGCCTTTGTTTGTTATTATCGCAATTTTATGCACATTTACTCGTTTGTATTTTTGTTCACAATATCACTGTGCCATATTACAAATATTAGTAATTTATCACTTTAGTATTTTGGTTTGTAGATAAGTCAGTGAGTGGTTTCTGAGAAATAACTATGTCAGTTAATTGTTAATGTGCTGAACAAAACAATATATTGGGATGGTGATAAGATTGTGTTCATTTGGCGCGGCATATGTGGTCTGAGAGCTCCATAAATATTTTAGGTACTCAAACAAGTGTTCTAATGAACATAATTGCTGTATATTTTGTGCATTTAATATATTGATCAAGAGAGTCTTGCTGTGTTCCGCGTGTTCTTTTACATACAGTGATTATTATAATATAATAATATTACAGATTAATATTATTATAATAAAATAATTATTATAACAATATTACGTAATAATATTACAGTGATCATTAGAGAATTTTGTGCAGAGCAAACATCAGAGCAGGTGTCATGTGACAGAGTTACAGCAGTGCAGACGTAGATTGTCTGCAGAGCAGGTGTCATCTGACAGAGTTACGACAGTGCAGACGTAGATTGTCTGCAGAGCAGGTGTCATGTGACAGAGTTACGGCAGTGCAGACGCAGATTGTCTGCAGAGCAGGTGTCATGTGACAGAGTTACGGCAGTCGCAGATTGTCTGCAGAGCAGGTGTCACGTGACAGAGTTACGACAGTGCAGACGCAGATTGTCTGCAGAGCAGGTGTCACGTGACAGAGTTACGACAGTGCAGACGCAGAATGTCTGCAGAGCAGGTGTCATGTGACAGAGTTACGGCAGTGCAGACGCAGAATGTCTGCAGAGCAGGTGTCATGTGACAGTTACGACAGTGCAGACGTAGAATGTCTGCAGAGCAAGTGTCATCTGACAGAGTTACGACAGTGCAGACGTAGAATGTCTGTATGTTGTCTGTGTACGCGTCATCTACGAAACAATCCGACACTTGTTGTATATTATTGATTGCCTGCATAACGCGTTGTGTTTGCAAATATTATCACGATTGCTTGGTATTAATGATAAATATTAGGTTAAGAAATGATACAACGATATTGCTGTTCTTGTCGCTCTGTGCCTCTCTTGCAAGTGATGTCTTGCCGTGTCCGCTTGAACGCTTACGTTTCTGTTGCTATTCAGTCTATGTCAGTTTCTCATTGTTGCATTTCAATGAAGAAATTTTATTGTTGATGCTTTAATGTTGATATTGATTCTCTAGAACACCTTTAGTGGATAACATTTTTCTTTAAAATTTCCAATGAAACACTTGAATGTTCGCATTATTCTCATTTATACGTGAATGACTAGACATTTCTGCTGTACACTTCTTGTGGACACTTGGATATTTTTTATTGGTATCTAAAATCTTATTATATATATCGAATCTTCAGGTCCGATTGAAAGATTTAATAAAGTTAATCGTTACATTGGAAGAAATTTCTCGTTTGAAACTTAAATGTGTTCCCTTCTGTTCCCTGCCGTTGCGTCTATTTGAATGTGAATTCGAAAGTTCGATGATTCAACCAGTAAAATCCATGTTGATATGATCCGTTAACTTGGATTTAAATACGTGGGTAATGGAAAAAAATCTTTTGTTCACTTGTATTATTGACAATTTAAGTCCCGTTTGTCATTGTTTTTATGAAGATTGCATTGTGACGGAGATTCAGAGTGCGATGTTAAAGAAAGTTAATTTTTTTCCTTTTTTCGTCTTCTGAATCTGAACTGCCATTTAATTACTCAGACATTTTGCCCGAATTATGAGTTACTATTTCATATATCTCGTTCACAACGAATTTATTATTTTTTTAGTTCTTTGAATTCGAGAAAGTTCCTAATACTTATCCTTAAATTTGTATTGTTTTTTTTTAATTTAATGTGACTTCATAGACGCATGTTGGGATATTAGCCGAGCTAATTTACTGATGACTTGTACTTGAATATGAAACATTCCTAAACAGTTGCCGTATTTATTAGGTCTTCTGTAGGAAATATTTTTCGTTAGGTGTATTTGTGACGATATTTCTCGTGTCTCATAGTTATTTACTTATCGTGTAACATTGTAATTAAGATCATTGTTATAGTGTCCCAAATGAATATAATTGTACTTGTATTGTATTTTATATGATTGTTACGTATGGGAAATTGGTAAATAAATTTACTGTAATTATTAATGTTGTGACTCAGAAAGAGGTTTGTTCTTCAGGTCAACTATTTTGGTCTTTGAAATTGTCGTGGAACTATCGATGTAAACAGTGATTTCGAAGCATCTAATTATTGGATGCAATTAGTATGGTCAAGTTGTTGTGTAGGCAGGGCAGTTGTGGGGTCAAGTTGTTGTGTAGGCATCTTCGTTTCTGTCGCAGTTCACTGTCTGAGAGCTCTGTCACGAGTTCTTTTTTGTATTAAAAAAAGCCTGTAGGTCGTTTATTTCCATTTGAAGTTTAATAAGAGATTACATTGATTTAAGGCAGTGAGTTTTTTTCGTGTTGCTAACGAAATAAGGCTTAGTCATCTTTCACTGGCGATGTTATGAACTCAATTTGGTAAAATTTTATCTATAATTGATATTCTTCTTGAATAGATTACATTTTATGTATGGAATTGATGTTTTTCACATTTGGTACATAGTGTGTCACAAATTTTTCGTTTCATTATTATTTTTAGTTCTTGAAGTGCTTTCTTAATTTGGAATGATTTTCGCCGTAATCTACATAATTTATTGCATTAGTTTGATTATTTTGCTTAATTACGAATCATAGTTTGTTCACTAAGTGAATTGCTTGAATCTAGAGCATTGCACGTCGTAAATTTCGTGTTTAATACTCGAACTTATCGCTATATTTCGCTGTTAGGGTTGCGCACGGAAGTTGTTTCACAAAACTTAGTTTGGTCTTCATAAGTTTTTTCAGGATTAGAACGTTTTTCTTTTAGTTTTTTTTAATCTTACACTATCTACATCGAGTTGCTTCTGCCTTGTTTAGTCTAAGTCGATATCTGTACTTTCCGCAGCACGAACTGTCGGTGCCATAATATGATGATGATGGTGGAATCCTTATTCTCCCATCCCCTCAGGGGGGGACTTCTGACGTGTGTCTGTGCTCGTCAGAAGTCCTATGGGATTTCGCGCTCCTAGGGGGATTGTTCCTGAGCGCCCCACCGCTGAGCTCGCGGTGTCTGACCGTTGGTCTCAGTTGTGGGGTTAAGTTATTATGTAGGTACGATGCCTTACATTAAGTTATTATGTAGGTAGGATAACTTATACTAAATTATTATGTAGGTAGGATTCCTTACATTGAGTTATTATGTAGGTAGGATCCCTTACATTTCCCTTCTCTGTCTCTCTCGTGCGGGCGGCCGACGTCCCGTGTAAGCGACCTCTTGCTCGAGTGTCTTCGTTTCTGTTGCTTTTCACCTGTCTCTCGAGCCAGCTTCAGCGGGCTGGACAACTGAGACCTTCCGCTCCTTGTGGGTGATGAATAATTTGAGACTTTGAATAATTGAGACCTTCCGCCTTCTGGCGATGTTACATTTTGACCTCCGGCGCGAAATAGCTTGAAAGCTGAAGCGCTAGCAAACCTTTCTACTACTACTACTTATTCTCCCACAATTGAAGGATGATAACTTTTAAGCTTATTGCTTTTGTTGGACTGATTCTAATTTTCAAGTGAAGTTTGCTCTTTAGGAGCCTGTTAAATAATTTTCTTCCATATGTTGAGTGGCGTCTGTAATTAATTGGTATAATTCTGGTATAATTGAGGGAGTAATATTAACTGCTTGTTTCATCGCCAATGCAATCAATAGCTTTATGCGTGCCACCTATTATTTAAATAATGAAGATATGCTTAATTTCACCGCTAATATAGGTGAAGGCGCTAATTAAGTCGGATGCGTGGAGCTTGCTTCTTTATTAGTGTACATAACGAACGCGGTTTAAATGTAATATGATTATATGAATTGTTTTGATTTCATCATATTACAAAATGATGATATAGACCCTCCTATTAAAGATATCAAACGGTTGAACGTTTTATTACTATGTTATTGTGAAATATTTCAATATGTTATAATATTTCTCATTCATTCATTTGATTCAATAATGTAAATGAAATAATTAATGATGATAAATGCCTACTTCATTACAACTCTTCCTATTAGTCTGTAATGTTCTCTTCGTATATAAGTTCGCGTAACAAGTGTCCTAACAAAAATTATATCTGCTAATTTCATTGCTGTTCATTTCTGTCATGACTATTTATATTCAAAAAGCTGCTTTTAAGGTATTACTATATAAAGAGTATAATTCCAGAGACACGTGGTTTTCATTCAGCCTGTGATACACGACTAAACACGAGTTCAACTACCGTAGCATGTGTAATATTTCTTATGTTGCCGTTCAATCTGAAAACTTGTTACGTTCGTGTTGAAAAACTATACGAGGATAAAAAATTACCCCTATTGCAGAATTTTGGAAAGGAAATAATGATAAGATTCCGTGACCAAAAATTTGTTTACTCGTAACTGAAGCGACACCAGACAGTAGACCGATACGGTGCATTCGTGTGGGTGAATTTTACAATTTATTGTTGAACGCATAGACAGTAAACTGGAACACTCAACTTTGCCTCATGGATGTCTAGAGTGACTCTTGATTCTAGACATATTTGATTTGGCAGGCGGCAACTGGCAATGGCATATTATAGCTATACTACAGTAAATATACTGATGGCAATTTTGTCTGATGAACGTGATCATATTACGGCTCAGTATTTTGACTAAGATGTTCAGCTTATCATTTGGAATTTAACGTTTTGCAATGTATTCTTTTACTTTGATTTGTAAATCTTAAAAAAATGTTTAAATAGACCTAATTTGTTTGTATTATTCATTCAATCAACCTTCTTATGAATACGCATATCAGTATAATGTTCTAGTTAAGAATTCGCACCTCAGTGACTTCTTGGGTGCGTATTCTTAACGAGATCCTTAATTTTTCTTTTTTCCTTACATTTTAGAGATAAATGAGGTAGCACTGCCATAATAAATTTTTGTCTACAAACGCAATATAAAAAACTAAATTGCGGAATTTGTCCGGAAAAAAGACCGTGCAGCCCTCCGGCGGGTCGTGGCGCTCTCAACGTGTTAAATAATATTAGGAATATTAGATAAAGCTATGGAAAAATATATGTTCAGATTTGAAATGCCTAGCTCCTTATCGAACCCTGTGGAAGTCTAGTAGCTACTTCAAACTATCGCCAGTCATGAAAAGATCCGGTCAAATGACACGAGTTTAGATCTTCTGTGAACAAGGCACGAAAAGTAAAAGAATCGGCGACAGGCCACATCAGGCCTACACTTCAGCGCCGACATCACAATGTTATGTTATGTTAATACCAACTCATTGAATCAATGTTATTTAAGTTATTTATTAAACATGAATCTTCGTTCGAATATCTTTCTATCTCGTTTGTATAGTAATTAATATTGTATCAAGTCATATCCAGTTAAAGTAAGCGACAAATTTTGGGTGGGATGAATGCTGTAATACACGCCTTATTTCTACATGAATAAAGTTCATATTCAGATGACCGTGAGATGTTACATGGACTGGCTTCAACACCATATCAGTCTCATTGTATCCGTCGAGCTGAAAGGTTCTAACCACTGCCGTTATGTAGTGTAAGTTCCCTGCCACGTTCATTACTGATTATAAATCAGTCTTATTATTGTTTCTGTTGTTGATTATATTTGAGTTGCAATTATTTAATTAGTATATAGTAACTGTTACTCTTATCCCAGATATTTGGTCATTTGTTCGAATATAACCTGGATTGCCAAGTCTTTCTTATTTTACTACATGGACAAAACAGATAATTATTGTGACTGTGAGAAAACTTGGTAAGCACGCCACATTTTATGCAGATGAGCAGCTTGGACATCTCCGTAAATTACCATTATGACAAGATTTCATGTGATTTTGATACATTGACCTCTATAAATAGTTGTACGCATCATACTTNATGACGAAAAGACGAAGCTACGTGCACACCGACCCACCATGACTGAGCATGCGCGTTTTCGAGCTATGACTAAACTATTTTACAACAGCAGCCCAAACTACAGTCGTCATTGTCGACAACAAGTATATTCATCAACCGTCATCACAAAGCACATACATCACGTATGTGTGTGCTCTTTGCGATGAAGTTCATGCCTCGTTTTCTTTATACAGTTAAGATTCGTACGGCCAATATAAAGATAATGTCCAGTATTCCTCGAATCCTTCAAAAATTTTGAACCCTTAAAATTAGTTTCGGTTTTCACCGTTTTAATCAACTGCTATAGTTTTCGAGCATCATAAAAATGCATAGATATAATCTGTTATGACAGAGGATTCAACGATTATTAGATTGGGTTCATGATTTCCCCTGAAACGAACATGTACGCCGTTCAATTATCGATATATTATGGGATTGAGTTTCCAACTGTTATAGTCACCCACAAAAATATGCGATGTTGATTGTGAGCTGTCGTGCGTGTATGAGCATCAAATGTATCAGAATAAATAACTTTTTGTAGTGGAAAATTCAGATGTCAATCTAATTTGGCTCTGAATTAATCGATTAATTGCAAAATAAGTTGTACACTTCTACTCGAGCATTTGTTAACAAGTTGCGATCCTGCCTCAAAGTGGCGCTCTGTTCCCGGTGCCAGGATACTCATATGCGATAAGTTTATAATTTAGTTATAATATTTACTTCCTTATTCGCTGGAAAACCTTGTCTAAACTGATATCGATAGTTCGTAGTCCTAAGTGCACTCATCTAAGATTGCAGCACGTAGAAACTTGAAGTAACAGCAGTATAACGTAGGAATTATCACCTAATGTCGTCAGAACCTGAATCTTTTTCAGTAAAATTTTCGTACGTTTTCACTCATCGTAAACCTCGGTTATGAAGACCTGGCAAAAATCAATAAAAATAGAATAGAGTCAACTTCTCTGATCGAGAAATTGCCAAAGTCTTTTATTGACTCATCTTCAAATTGAGTTTTCTTATTTTTCGTGCTCTCCTCTTATTTGAAATTTTGGGAGAGAGCATAACAAAGGTCGTATTCTCAACAGCATTAATCTATTTCAAAAAAAGCTGAATTTAATTTCCCTAAAAAAATATGTCATTAGCCATAAAGTATCATAGAAACCTTTTTTGACAGGACGACGCTTACGATACGATAATCGTAATTACATTAAGTTTGGAAATGACAGTGAAAGGAAATTTTTACGGAGCGATACTGTGAAAGATATACAGCGACCATGAACGCTTCTAGCAAACTTTCCAACGCGATAAACAACTCAACTGTTTAGTTAATGTCGAATCCTCTGCAATTTAAGCAGATAGTTTTATATGTGGGATAGCACACAGTCCTTTCTACCAATTATTACGTACGTACCCGAGACAACCTCATATGGGCTTACCCATAGGCCAACCACACCGGAGTGGAATTATTAGCCGCCCCATTGAGGGAGCTCTCTTCATCTATTCAATATCTATTATTTTAACTAACAAGAATATTAATTTTTCGCGCTGACCCCCATTCTCTATGACTGGGCACATAAAAATTTCACGAGGGACACTGATGTGTAACGAGTAATCATTGCCATCGCAAAATATTTGTGTGGCAAACACCAAAAAGTGACCATTCACTACCCGGAAATGAAGTACTTGTAAAGAAAATAGTTATTTTACAAATAAATGAACCCTGACGATAAGTTTCGGTTTGCATCGCCTTATTCACCAGTAATCGTTTTCGAGCATCATGAATAGCGCATAAAAAATCTATTATAAAGAGAGATTCAACAAATATTAGATTATTTTCATGATATCAACTGAAACGATATGAACGTCATTTAATTTTTATATTGTGGACATGGTGGAATGAAGTTCAGTCATTGTACTAGTCACCCACAAAAATGTGCAGAGTGAATGTCAAACGTCAATGATCATTTTAAATACTGGTCCAATCATTTGAGACTGAATTCGATTTAAAGCAAAATAAGTTATAGACTTCTATTTAAATATTTGTTAACAAGTTACGATCCTGCTTTAACATACGGTAGCGAATGATTCGATAGTAAAGTTAAATACTTTCTTTGGATTTCGAATTCGAATACTGAGAATGTAAAAGGTATAGTTTGTTAAGCCTTGTTATAATTGAAATCGATGTATTGTGGTCTTAATGGTGCCATCGAACATTTCAGAATGGAGAAACTATTCAGATTACCAGAATAACATAGGAATTACTGAATGCCGTGGGAACCTGAATCGTTTTCTGTAAATTTTCCGTACATGTTTTCACTCATAATGAAGCTTCGCTATGAAGTCTTTGTTACAATATATAATATAGCCGTTTCTGCGTTTATTAGGCCGTAGGCCTGTCGCCGATTCCTAACATTGTAGAACATCCTCAGCTTGTTGCGGGCTTGAACTCGCAACTCACTGCTTCAAATTTTCTTTGCTTAACCGCCCGGCCTCCTTGCCGATTCTAACCAGAAACGGGAGCACAGAGCAGGGATCGAACCCGGACCTACCTGCTCCAATCTTGGTACCCGTACTGTAACCACTGGGCCACCCTGTAACCACGAGTGGATTAATTAAAGATATCTCATCTTGAAAGGTTATAAACCATCTATTTTTGTACAGTCTTCAAATTTAATTTTCATCCCTTTATTCTTTTACGGCTCTTTTCGGCATTTTCAATAAATCGAACTTAATTTTTCGTAAGCGTGGGTTGATTGAAAATTGAAATTCAGGTTTCCGAATGATATTTAATCTCGGTGACCACACAACGTTTCCAAACTCTAGACTCTGGCGTTCGACGGCAACAAACAACTGCTTCATCGTTTCTGCATCTAGGAACTCGTATGAGCGTCTGATTAGTCCAAGAAGTTGCAGTTAGGGTGCTTTATTACAGCATAAAGCTTGACACTGTGCATGTTATTATAAGGCATGCATGATGCTGCATATATCACTTGCATATTGAAAACCTTGCTACATGACCAATTCAATTGTCTGGATGTTGGGTGCATGCTGCAATCTGCATATAAGGTACTTGGGCCATTGAGCCCCTTTGCACGGTGCATAGTCTTTCATCAAAGGACTCAAGGAGTGACAGAGACCAGGCTCAGGCAGGCTGGGCAGTGCACAAGCACTGGAAGCCTCCAAAACCAACTATAAAAAAAAAAAGTCCAAGAAGTTTGTTGGATGTGTTAGCTTGCGTTTCAACATGCTTAGAAAATTTCAGCTCCTTGTCGACATAAACTCCGAGATCTTTTTCCACACTAGACTTTTCAATCATTACTCTCTCGTTGCAACCATGTCTTCTCATACTGTAATCTTGCTGTTCATTGTTCTTCCCGAGGTGAAGTACTTTACACTTGTCAGCATTAAACCGCAGCTGCCACGTATCAGCCCAGTTAACTAAGCTGTATGGTATCTTCATTTTTATGTTGTATCTGATGATCATCTGTATTTTTATGTTGTATCTGATGATTTTTATGTTGTATCAAGTCATATCCAGTTAAAGTAAGGGACAAATTTTGGGTGGGATGAATGCTGTAATTCACGCCTCATTTCTACATGAATAAAGTTCATATTCAGATGACCGTGAGATGTTAGATGGACTGGCTTCAACACCATATCAGTCTCAATGTAAAAATACTATCAAAAGAAATTAAATCTCAGTGCAACAAAAAACAATGCAACATGTTCACTTTTCGGGTGAAAAAAGTATTTGTACAAAACAATAAATCCGCATTATTTTAATTTAATACTTGGTTCTTCTTCTTTTCAGGGTGTCTACACTGGGTAGACTTAAAGCCACAGGTCGACCTCGAGGACGGCCATTGGGCCTGAGAGCCTGTATTGTGTTTAAATTCTTCTAAGTA
>NW_025946701.1:0-588 GCF_000764305.2 Hyalella azteca | reverse complement strand
CAAGAATTTTCCCCCAACTTGTTTAACATACACTCAAAAAAATGTTTGAGTAATGCTGTCCAGATAGTGACACATATTCCACGGGGACTCCCTTTGGCCGTTCCAAACAAGATCAAGATGACACAAACAGAAGACTAAGATGACCCAAAATAGACCAAGATGACCCAAAATAGACCACGATAACCAAAATTAGACCAAGATAGCCCAAATAGACCAAGATGACCCAAAATAGACCAAAATGACCCAAAATAGACCAAGATAACCCAAAATAGACCAAGATAACCCAAATTAGACCAAGATAACCCAAATTAGACCAAGATGACCCAAAATAGACCAAGATGACCCAAAATATACCAAGATGACCCAAATTAGACCAGGCTGACCCAAATTAGACCAAGATGACCCAAAATAGACCAAGATAACCCAAATTAAACCAAGATGACCCAAAATAGACCAAGATAACCCAAATTAGACCAAGATGACCAAAATTAGACCAAGATGACCCAAATTAGACTTAGATGACCCAAAATAGACCAAGATAACCCAAATTAGACCAAGATGACCCAAAATAGACCAAGATGACCCAAA
>NW_025946700.1:0-3572 GCF_000764305.2 Hyalella azteca | reverse complement strand
AGCATTCATGAATGTATGCATGATGGTAGCATTCATGAATGTATGCATGATGGTAGCATTCATGAATGTATGTATGATGGTATCCTTCAAGAGACGCGTACTACCAAAACTATACGATCACACAAAACTTCTGTGTAGTGGTTGCCACGTGTAAACTGCGGCAGAGTGTGCGCCACGACAAGGCATATTACGCTGGTGTGGCGCCAAAAAGAGTACGACACCGAAATATAGAGATATTTCGGTGTCGTACTCTTTTTTTATTTTTTATTTGCTCTCTTGCGCTTTTGCGTCTAAATCATAATTATGAGATCCATGCACTCAATTCATAAGTATTTTTGTCGAGAACATTTCATTAATTTTTTTTACATTTATTATCCGTTCATCAACTGAGTGGACTAAATCCGTAATGTTTTTCTTTCTTTTTATAACTTTTTAGACCTCGTGCTGCTTCTCACACCAGTTTTGACCTTGTCTCCTACAGGGAAGCGGGTCCGAGGTGGTGANTGTTATTAATCCTCAATTGATATAGTTGGAGCATCAACGATTCTTCTTGATCTAATGAGAATGACGAAGGAAAATGAAGCAGAAAATCTTCAGTTTAGTGTAGAAGATGATACCGACTGCCTCCTGGAGTACCGAGGCAAATGCATCAATCAAGTTAAAACGTCCGATTCGCTCCATGTGTCCCTAATTAGGGTCCTTGAATTTTAATAAATAATTCTATACTAAGTTGAAAGATAGTCTCTATCTTCGAGCATGAAGCAAGAAGTTCGATATGGTGCGTGAAACAGTAACAGTTTTAGTATAGCACTCTGTGCATTCCGTTAGTAACGATCATGACTGTTCGAGTCAACTTGACCCACAACGTATTGTGGGGTAGGGGTGGAAATTGCGACACTTGCCCAAAGGGGCATGCGTTCTCCGTCATTGTCTGGTTCTTGCGAGCGCGTGCGTATGAGAACAACGCTCCACTTTCACTGTCTGCTGCTGCTGCTTCCGCACAGCGCCTGTACTCGGGGGAACATATCGGCTTGTCGGTGTCAGACATTCAGTCATTAAGTGGCTATAGCGCTGAATTCAAGCATTTAGTGGCTGTTGCACTGAATTCAAGCATTTAGTAGCTATAGCGCCGAATTTAAGCATTTATAGTGGCTAAAACGCTGAATTCAAGCATTCAGTGGTTATAGCGCCAAACTCAAGCATTTATAGTGGCTATAGCGCCGAATTTAAGCATTTATAGTGGCTACAGCGCTGAATTCAAGCATTTAGAGGCTGAACCAATAAACCCAGCGTCAAGATTTTAAACATAAAGCGCATCTTGATGTATTGCATTGTTTGTTTTCGAATATGAATGTTACAACTTGAACTTGATTCACATAATTTTGCTGCTGAGTTTTATATGATTCTGGAGGTGTATAGCAAGAGTTTATGTTCTATAGGATTCATTTTGTAAGAGAGTTGGTTTTACGTTGAGGCACATATTTCCGTGTGATTTTTGCGGATAAACTATGTTGGAAATTGAGGTTGCGAGGCTAAGATATACAGAGACTTATATTATCCGATCGGAATGAACGCTTCTATCGTGTGAGAATTTGCACGCTTTGAGGAAATATTAAGCGATTTCCGCGTTTATTTTTTCTAGTGGTAGGTAGGCTATATGAATTTGTAAGAGGTAATTTGTTTTCATATGGAGATTAGATGGATGCGGACGCTCATGACCTAATATAATGCGATGGACGAAATTCAGTCACATGGCGGCTGGTTAGGAGAAATAGACATATTCGATTGTCTGATGTTTGTACAGTCATGTACATGCGGCTGTTAATTCTGAGCTGCTCGCTCGTGTTTGTTAATTGTTATTTAGCATATCGAGGAACAAGTGATAGAAGCTGTTCTCTTGAGCTGTTAAATTAATTTTTATAAGGGTTAAGCTGCTGGAAAGCACGACATTACTTAGATTCTATATGTGTTTTGATACATTTTACAACTCTAACTCAACATGCAGTATGACTACCACTATATCAATCATATTCGTGTACAATGATTTAATGAGCGCAGGAAGCAACCAGAATACATGCCTCGGATAGGAAAAATATTTACGTGAACCTTTCATGATTGAGGAATGCCNGGCTCACACTGTAAAAGATCATTTCAGGTGCTGCGAATCCGGTGATTCAAGAGATTCAACTTGAAAATTCCAACGATGTTATGATATAAACCACAATGTTAGATAAAATAATGTTGGAATTGATTACCCACATACGAAGAAAGAGACGACGGAAGGAGTGGTATACATACAATTTGCTGCTGCTGCTTCTGATCTGTGTGACTAAGGTGAGGTTCTTTATAAGGCCTGAACTTCAGACGCTAGCCTAACTCCAACACGAAGCACTGGCAAGAGCGAGGCTAGGAACTTTGTTTCGCACTCTTGTTTACAAGGATGTTAGGCTTCTATCAAAGCTGTTCCACGAATAATTTAACATAGAATTTAGTTTATTTCACACATTAGAGCGCTTAAGAAAATCTTGCTTCAACTGTTCAGTAGTCGTTGTTGGAAATTGTAACGAAAAAGGGTTTGTTTTATGTGAATTAGAACAAAAATGTTCCAAATTTTGTATGAAGTGCAAACTTTCCGTGTGTTAATTATGTTTCCGTATGTTAATTATCCGTATTATGCAACACACTTTTCCTCATATTAGCATCGTTAACTGAAGTGGTGGTCTTAGCCCAGTCCAGGCGTTGCAGCGGCCGTCAGCCAAGCATGATTCTCACTTTCTCCCTCAACGTCTCGAATTTTCTTTTGTTTTGTTAGAATTTTTTGCGTGTTCTCTCTTAAATACCAGCAAGTGGCTAAAATTTTCTTGGTTGAATTGAACCCATTACTGCCAGAGTATTTCCACTAATTATGCAGAAAACCGGCATTGTGAACCTTATCCTTATTTTATTCTTAAAAACATAATTAGTGTAAGAATGTTAAGCTCATTTGTCAAGCCCAGCTAATGGACAGTACAGATGCTCCAACATAGTGGATAATTAAGAATAAGCGGCTATTTAGATAGACGGTATGCAGGTTCTGGACTTCAGGTTAATTTGAAAAGAAATACTACTCGATAGTCATCAGCCTCCGAGGCCTACTCATTAAAATGGAGGACCACGCATAAAAATTGCGTGCATAATTTGTAATCCTGCTGGAACGTATGCATTAGTGAACTGTGTTATCCAGCTCACCAGCTGGAACATAAGTATTAGTGATCTTTGTAATCCAGCTGGAACGTATGCATTAGTGATCTGTGTTATCCAGCTGGAGCATATGTATTACCGGTATTGATCTTTGTAATCCAGCTGGAACGCAGGTATTCTTGATCTTTGTAATCCAGCTGGAACATAGGTACCGTATTCTTGATCTTTGTAATCCAGCTGAAACAGGTATTCTTGATCTTGGTAATCCAGCTGGAACGCAGGTATTCGTTATCTTTATAATCCAGCTTTAAGTCATCATGTATACCTTACCTGCTTGTTCTAAATCTTTGTAATTCTGTTTTTTTTTTGCTTGTGCACTTTTGAGACTTGGC
>NW_025946699.1:9987-12411 GCF_000764305.2 Hyalella azteca | reverse complement strand
CGTAAAGTCTCGCGCAAATTATCGCCGATGGTCGCTAAGCGGCCCGTCCATCGCCTCCCGCCGACGAGCGCAATATCGCCGAGCTTTGGGAGAAGCGGCCAATCTGCCGTTGTGCGATCATAAACTCCCTCCACGCCGATAAACAACCGCGCCACGGCCTTAAATTTTAACTGGGTTGTGCTGCTCGCTGGTGTAGTTGTGCTGTTCGCTAGTGTAGTTGTGCTGCTCGCTGGTGTAGTGGTGTGGATATACGCTATAATTACACATATGTTAGCAGCACAAGCTGAAGCACTATTGAAACTACGAACTATTTCGCAAGTCATGTCTAGAATGAACTCAAAAAAGTGTCGCGAAATTTCGTTACACCTAAACTCGTATTCCGATTACTTCAATAATTAACGTATGCGATAATGTTGATGAATATCTTCGTAATTGCAACGGCATTTATTAATTATAATTTGTACCTGATTAGAATCACTCATCTCTTGTGTCCACGTACTATAGCTCACTATTATAATTCTTTATTTAATAGAATGTGATGTTGTAAAGATAAAATTATATATATTATTTATACTATCGTGTCATAATTCAGCGCCGCAATTCAAGTCATGCTGAGTCAGCCAGAATAATTTTTGAATCTAAAATGAGATTCGCGTAATGACTGATTCCAACAACTAAGAAAAAATGCTAATTAATTTATCATAATGGGTAATAACGAATGCAGTCAAAAAAATATTCTATGTCTATCAAATATTATTAAGAGTGATCACCACATGAGCAATGTTATCATTTCGCCTTGATTTTGCATCATTGCAACAACAGCAACCCTCGGCCAGTCTGAGCAAAGGTGGTCAGATGAACGCGTGTAAATCTTCTCATAGGTAGAGACAAAGTTGAATATGTCGTTTCAAGTGTACCAATTTCGTTTGTTGCAGGCTGCAAAAGAAGTGGTGAGTCTTAGAAGATTGGCTGTGGAGATATAGTCACATTCAGTGAGTACCATGAGTCACATTCATATAGTCACATTCAGTGAGTACCACGAGTCACATTCATATAGTCACATTCAGTGAGTACCATGAGTCACATTCATATAGTCACATTCAGTGAGTACCATGAGTCACATTCATATAGTCACATTCATGAGTACCTCGTGTTAGATTTACTTTTATTTACGTCATTTAAGAACAGAGACGATTAAAGTAGTGGATGGGGCTTATTTATTTGTACGATTTGTTTGTATAACTTGATTTAATAATAACGTTGAGAGGTAATTAGTGTGAAGTAATTGGTGTTAGGTAATTGGTGTGAGGTAATTGGTGTGAGGCAATTAGTGTGAGGTAATTAGTTTGAGGTTTTTAATGTGAGGTAATCAATGTCAGGTAATTAATGTGAGGTAATTAGTGTGAGGTAATTAGTGTGAGGTAATTAATTTGATGTAATTAATATGAGATAATTAATGTGAGATTATTTAATGTGAGGTAATTGATGTGAGGTAATTAATTTGAGATAATTAATGTGAGGAAATTATTGTGAGGTATCCAATGTGAGATAATTAATGTGAGGTTAATAATGTGAGGTAATTAATGTGAGATAATTAATATGAGGTAATCAATGTGGGGCAATTATTGTAAGGTAATTAATGTGATGTAATTAATGCGAGTTAAATAATGTGAGGTATTTAATGTGAGGTAATTAATGTGAGGTAATTAAAGTGAGATAATTAAAGTAAGGTAATTAATGTTTGGTAGTTAATGTGAGGTAATTAATGTGAGGTAACTAATGTGAGATAATTAATGTTAGGAAATAATTGTGAGGTTATTAATGTGAGGTAATTAATGTGAGGTAAATAATGTGAGGTAATTATTGTGAGGTAACTAAAGTGAGGTAAATAATGTGTGGTAATTATTATGAAGTAATTAATAAGGTGGTAATCAATAGGAGATAATTATTGTGAGCTAAATATCGTGAGGTAATTAAGATGGGTTAATGAAAGTGAGGTAATTAATATGAAGTAATTAAAGTGGACTAATCATGGGGTGGTAATTAAGTTGAGATAATAAATTTGAGATAGTTATGGTCAGGTATTCAATGTGAGGTAGTAAAGTTGAAGTAATTATGGGGAGGTAATAAAGTTAAGGTAGCTATGGTCAAGTAATCAAGGTGTGGTAATTATGTTTGATTTAATTAAGTTACCCTGAAAGATGCCACGATAATTTATCTTCCTCTCACTAATGCCCTCTCACACTAATTATGTTCGATTTAATCAAGTAACCCTGAAAGATGCCACGATAATTTACCTTCCTCGCACTAATGCCCTCTCACACTAATTATGTTTGATTTAATCAAGTAACCCTGAAAGATGCCACGATAATTTACCTTCCTCTCACTAATGCCCTCTCACACTAATTATGTTTGATTTAATCA
>NW_025946699.1:5306-9839 GCF_000764305.2 Hyalella azteca | reverse complement strand
GCTGATGATGTTGTCGTGGTGAGCTGATGATGTTCTCGTGGTGAGCTGATGATGTTGTCGTGGTGAGCTGATGATGTTGTCGTGGTGAGCTGATGATGTTGACGTGGTAAGCTAATGATGTTGGCCCGATGAGCTATGGTGCTTTCAAACTTCATTATTCCTCGCGTTTTTTTACACTTCATTACCTCCAATTGATATTCTAATTAAATTAAATAAATTTTCAATTAATTCGAAACAATATTCAGAATGCGACTAGAAGTGGCCACGCACAAGTTTTCTGATAACTTGTTGAACCGCGAGTTGGTTCGTTGTTCCAGAATGATATTTGCACCAACGCATACCGTGAGTCAATCATGTTTGCACTGCCGTATACCGTAAGTCAAGTGCCGTCATAAATCGTTCGTAGTGCGTGTGTATACCGTATATAAAAAAATCCTACGAGAAAGCAAGCAGTGCAAAAATCAACAAGGCAATAAGCTATTTTTCGATGAATGCAGGAGGCTTTTAATGAATGATTGCATGTTATCATACAAATTACTCATGTTTCAGGTCTACGAACTCCTCTCATTCTCATCCGCTTTTATTGACCTCTTGTATGCGTTTGATGGCAATGATCCAAGCAACTCCGTTAAGATCGCTGCCACGGATTTCGCAGACTGCGCCAGGAAGGCTGCTCTTAGAGGTCATGACGCTTTAGTTTTATGTGGTGATTTATGTGTTTATTCGGTCCCAAGTATACTACAGAATACTTTAATCACTCGCCCTTTAATGACAGAGTAAAATTAGTGACTATGCATTTCAAAGTTATGGAAAATAGACTTATCATGGTTTTATGAAATATATCCGATACTACTATATTATTCCGTGTCGTGAAATGTTTTAACAAATTAAAGACATTCATCGACGAAATTGTCACGGCAATTTATTTGATTGACATGTTTGATTGGCGTTTGGTTGACTGCCTTCTTCTCTCCCGTCACTCGCTTTTCTTGAACCACGCAAGAGTGAACGTAGTACAGTTTAAATTATCTTTAAATTACCTAAATTGTAGTAACTTGCTACCACTGATTTGATGAAGACTCTGTTCAAGTTATTAAATCTTTAAGATCTTGAATCACAAATCCGTTTCAATGAGATTAATTAAGCAAAGTTGCATCATTGAATTGTTCGGGTTCGTTGCAGGTGCGGCAGGATTTCAGTTTCCGTCTAATGGTGATCAAAATTGCGCACTGCTTCTGCAGCTGAGAGCAAGCGTTTGTAGATGTCGTTTCGCGCCGTGGTATCCTTCGGTTTTCTACATAAAACAAGAGTACATAGTGCCTGGCCCCATCGACCCTCTTGTTGGTACGTTTGTAGTGAAGTGTAGCGTTTAAGATTAGCGTTATTAATTAAATTAAAATATCTAGAATTAGAAAAATGTAAAAACTAGTTTATTTGTAAAGGTGAACGTCTACACCACCTTGAACACAACTCTTATTTCACCTCTGTTCGATTTTTGTTTTCATGTTCATTGCATAAGAACCTCTCATTAGAGTAATTACTCAAGTCCAGGATTGCTGTTTCATAACTGTAAACAGCTGGAATGTTTATAATTGTCTATAGCAAATATATTGATGACTCATAACATGATCCTACCGGGTTCAATATCGTGACGAAAGAAATATGTGAAGAAAAGCACCATTACAGCAATCCCTTGATTAGCACGGTTTTGAATACCGCGGTTTTGATTAACGCAGAAAAAAAATTTGCGACCTACCCTTAATCTACGCGGTGCCAGTTTTGATTAGCGCGACTTTTTTTTTGGCACAAAATATGGCAATATGTTGTGTTGGGCGTCAGGATATTCCGCCGCTAAATAGTGGAATAAATTTGAATTAATTATGAATATTATTCGGCAGTGGGTCGTACTGTGCGACGTCATTTTTCAGGACGATGGTAAATAGAATCATGAGCGTTGAACATAGTTTATTTAAATATTTTGGAATATATTTGCATGACATTTGACAAACATTTTAACCAGTAAAAAAGATTTGCGTTGTTAGAAGCCATTGTTCGGCCAAATGTCTTTCAATGAAACGGCAGTTAGTTTGGTTAGCTATCTTTTCGTACATTGCATTCAAACAGCCTATGTCCTAAAAAATATATTTATTTTATATGGGAATCTGGCTTTCCAACGTCGTAAAATGACATTTTCTTATACATTACAATTTCTGATGATTCTAATTGGATGAAATTAAAATCGATTTTAATCATAGTTAAGTCGTACTGAATGCTCACAAGAAAGAAGACGTACTGCGAAGAAAATCGCACACATCATATAAAACGATTGGATTATTTGTTATAGATGTAATTCGTATTTTTAAAAGGATTCCATACTGAAATTATTCGTCCATTTCCTTGGGTATACAGTATTATATTCATAACTCTAGGGGTAATTAAAATACTATAAACTTGTATCCCAATCGCGCGAACGTTCAACGCTTCGGCCTCTAGTTCTTGAGAGTCTGTAGAACGCTATTTAAATTCTTCATACGCTTAATTTTTCTTATTATTGCATGTTTGCACTCTGCACGAAACAGGCAGGCACAATATATAGGAAACGTCTCGGACAACTTTACGGACGGACTCGCGGCCGACCCGCGGCCGTTCTCGCAATTTCAATGATCAAGGAATATCTCCCAAAGTAATGAACGTAGCTCGATGAAACACGTATTCTTGAACGGTGATATTTAGCTCGTGATATTTTTTTTAATTTCGCCTTCTTTCGTGAGTTATATGGCGATACGGGCCGAAAGTCGCAGTGATCAAGGAATTTTTTCAAATTACTGAACATATTTGAACAAAATTTAGAATATATATTCCTAACTACCATACGGTGATGTTTAGCTCGTGATATTTTTTTTAATTTCGCCTTCTTTCGTGAGTTATATGGCGATACAGGCCGAAATTCGCAGTGATCAAAGAATTTTTTTCAAATTGCTGAACAGATTTGAATGAAATTTTGAATATATATTCCTTACAACCAAACGGTGATGTCTAGCTCGTAAAATTTTTTTCGATTTTGCCTTAGTTTGCGAATTTTTTTTTTTTCACCTTCATTCGTGATTTAACAGCATTACGTGCTCAAATTCGCAGGGATCAAGACATTTCTTCTAGACTACTGAACAGATTTGAACGAAAGTTTGTATATAAATACCTAACCTCCCAAAAGTGATGATAGCTCGTGACAATTTTTTTCCTTTTGCCTTCGTTTGCGAGTTATACGGCAATATGTAAAAATACGGCAATGCAAATTTAAAAATTAAAAAATCGGCTTCAGAAATGCCTGTCGTTTCTCCGTATATCCGTATAACTCGCGAGCGAAGGTGAAATTAAAAAATTGTCACGAGCTAAACATCACCGTTGGGAAGTAAGGTATTCGTGTACAAAGTTTCGTTCAAATCTGTTCCGTAGTTTAGAAGAAATGTCTTGATCACTGCGAACTAGGCACGAATTACTGTTTAAATCACGAAGGAAGGTGAAATGAAAAAAAAAACTCGCGAACGGAGGCAAATAGAAAAAATTTTCAGGAGCAAAACGTCACCGTTAGGAATGTATATTCAAAATTTTGTTCAAATCTGATCAGTAATTTGAAAAAAAAATCCTTGATCACTGCAAATATCGGCCCGTATCGCCAGATAACTCACGAAATAAGGTGAAATTTTGAAAATTTTAACGAGCTAAACACCACCGTTTGGTTCTTATGAATACTTGTACCAAGTTTCATCGCGCTGCGTTCATTAGTTTGGGAGATATTTCTTGATTACTGAATTTGGAGATTGGCCGTGAGTCCGACCGAAAATTTGTCCGAGACGTATATATATATAAGAAATTGAATGTTTGAACTGTTTCTAATCTAGCATTTTTTTGTTCGTTAGGAAAACTTTTTGCGCTTGCAAATAGCGGCTGATTTAAAAACTCCTAATTTATTTTAACTCCGATGCATTCTAGGAAAATATTTTGAATATTATTTCAAGCAATATTTACAGAATATTGTTCATATACAATTCATGTACGAAGATATAACGAAAATCCAAGCATTTCTTTATTTTTAGAAATCAGGTTAGTACACTCATCGTTAGCGAAATCTAACAGTTGTCGATGAGTCACCAGCCGAGTGTGTTCAATAGATGAATGTCTTCAAAAAGCGAATGCATTCAAAAAAGTGAAAGCTTTCCACAGGTGTTATGGCTACCAAAGAGGTCAGCCAATAGCTTCACCTCACTAGAAGTACGCCACTGTCGTCCCCGCTACGGAACATTAGCTTCTTGGACCCAGTGCTGGAAACAACTTTTTACGCGTTCTTTTCAACGTCAATCGTTACATTCAGTTTCTAGTCCGGCACCTATGAGAAGTTTCCGTAGGAATTCATCAGGTTATAGGTCCACTAGGTAAGTCGGTGGTTATCATGCAGTCTAAGTGATATGTGTTTAGATTTACGATCAAAGTTTGTGCTCAAATACACACAGCTTTTAGCTTTCATCTTCGTCGTGC
>NW_025946699.1:0-5042 GCF_000764305.2 Hyalella azteca | reverse complement strand
AAAAAATACAATAATATTTCACGCTGTCGTACAATTCCCGAAAATGACTTACAAAATGATATAAGAGAAACAAGGATGATCTAAAAAGTCTTCATATGTTTTAGAAGCTCAATAATACTCGTATTTTGGAGGACACAATGGCGAACAATTTATAACTGGTAAACAATTTCTGGAAAAATAAATAGGTACTAAAATAAATTATTTATACATCAGAAAAAATTGAATGACGTATTTATATATAAGTGTACTCCACCATAGTAGAATAATTGTGGTGCTCGGCATTAACTCTTATTGAAGGCGCTGGTCGTGTAATTTCCCCTGAACGACAACAACGCAAGTGCTCGACAGGTGTTAAGTTCGGTAGAGTCTATCCATGCGTCCTACAATTGGATGAAATTGAATAGATGTCGGCTTCAGGAATGCAGGATATAATCAAAAAGGTGAACAATTTACACGTTTATGACATGGCATTGATTCCAATTAATGATCAGCACATCAAGAAGCTGATAAAAACAGGATATAGATATATGAATCACGCATAGCAACGTTATGAAAGAGACCACGCTGCGCGACACGCAGTCGCGCTGAGGTAAAGTGAACGATTCACCAGCGTCGTGGCTCTTGTTATTAAATTAGATGCTTGATAACTCGTATATCAGTTAACGGTGACATAATTATTAACCTAAAAGGCTTGTTCGACAATACAGGCAATCGTTAGGAAGAACTTGATGCTATTATCTGAGGCGAAGGTTATTTTAACGACGAACACGTGCATTTCTCCATGGGCTATCTCTTGCTTGGGCCCCTGGCTGCTTGAGAAAGACTTCGCTACAAATAACTTCTGAGAGAAAATCACGGTATGCATCGATGGGCACTCACTGGCTGAAGATTGGCGTCTTATCAAGGCTTATATTAATGAATATCTGTGCTGTTATTCATCAATAGAATCCACCCACCTGCAACACTGCAGGTACCTAAACCACTCCCCACGCCGACTTGCTGCATTCCAAGTCACCGAGAAAATGGGAGCTTTGGTCCGCATCCTCCCCGCCCTTTTGGCCGCGATATCCTGCAGCACAGCTTTGTCAGTTGGGGAGTGAAGGCTTTTCTGACTGTAATGCTTGGTGTGAAATGCTCACCCCGGCTTATCTAGTAAGTCTTTAATTTAAATTCCAATTTGTGTCTATATAGTTGAATATGAAACAAAATAAGTACATACATGCGTGTGTCAGGGTCCCATTATGCGGGGTTTAGGTAAAAAATATAACTCAGTACTCACTGCAGTGAGTGACAGAGAGCGCATTTTCTCATCGACGAAAACGTGAGGTCACGGACGGACGGACAGACGGACAGACAGACAGACAGACGGACGGACATGGCGAGCACAATAGTGCATTTTTTCCATAAACGAGAAAATGCGATAAAAAGACAGATGTTTTAATAAAAAGAATATAGCTTTGATATTTGTTACACTGGAATTTCAATAACTTCCTTGTACCTTGGCCATCTATGCTACGTCTCTTACTTTAAAATTAGACGTCCATGCCTGATGCGCTCATTACTGCCAGCCGACATTCAACACATTATTAGACGACCTCCAGCAATATGGCTCAAACCACGGCTCTACAGTTATCCCTTATAAAATGATGTTATATTTTCACATAAATAATCATTTCCTAACATTGAGAGTATTTCGAATTACGATATATCAAACTTGTTATATTTTTCCCATAAATAATACTATCTTTAATTTAGATAACCCTAACTACGGTACATCACGCCCTACAACGGATATGATCCCGATGGTCCCTTCTTTGAGTTTCTGGACAACTCCAAAAACACGTCCAGACAAGGCGTCGCTGGCCTCATCAGCCTCGTGTGTTATACTTTAGAGTAAGGAAGTATTTATCATGTTTATATTAATTCAATTCCGCTAGAAAAACCATTCTGTATCGGGGAATATCCTCTGCCTCCTTTGACCACATCAATAAAAGATCACTCAAGCACGTTTCTTTCCATCGCGTGATGAATGAAAATCTGCAATTTGAAGTCGAAGTGGTCGAGGTCCGTCAGTTTGGACCCGTCATGATGCTCGCGCAGAAGCTCAAACAAACGATTACTATATGAAATAATCATTAGGCTCCGCATGTCAGATGGTTTAGGTTGATGGTTTAGGAATGTTGATGGTTTAGGAATGTTGATGTTGATGGTTTAGGTTGATGATGGTTGATGGTTTAGGTTGATGATTTAGGAATGTTGATGTTGATGTCCGCATGTTGATGGTTTAGGAATGGGCCTTCCCCTTGGTCCCACACATGCTAACATTTTCATGTGCTTTCATGAAGTTTCTTGGTTGGCCGATTGTCCCATTGATTTCAAACCGATATTTTATAATAGGTATATTGATGATACATTTCTGATCTTCAAGCATCCCTCGATATGCGGGCCTCTTCTTTGATTATCTAAACCTCAAACATCCTTCAATAAAATTCACTATGGAATTAGAATCCAACAATTGCTTGTCGTTTCTCGATTGCAAAATCACAAAGTCGGGCGGTCGTTTTCAGACTTCCGTATATCGAAAACCGACATTTACCGGCTTGGGTATTAGATCCTTTAATTTCTGCTCGTTTCGTTTCAAATTGAATAGTCTTCAAACTTTGATATACCGTGGTTATAGGGTGTGTTCTACTTTCCATGATATTCATTTGGAATTCGATTTCATTCGTAATATATTTCAACTTAATGGTTTTCCATCGTGCCTTCTTTACTCCACCAAGATGGGCAGAAACCAGACGGGCAAAAAGACCAAGAAGTCTCGCAACTGGGTGAGTTTTGATCGCTGACAATATTTTGTTATATATTAGAAAGAGCTTACAAAGTCGTGTTCTGCAGGAGAAAATCATTTATTAAATTTATGAATGTTAATTTAGTAAAAAATACTAAAAGTATTTTAAATACCTCTTTAGTAAAAATACTAAATTTAGAGGTAACTATTGTTACTCCGAAGTTATGAGCATTTGAACCGAGCCATTAAATTAACGTAAAATTTTTAGTGGAAGTATGAAAAAAGCTCCAGTTAATATTTTCGCGCTCATTAATTATCAGTGTTTGTTCCCCAGCTTTGTATATACTTATTCCGATATATTTCTCTGGATAATTTGAACCGATGTTGGAAGAAAATTTTACTATCGAATTCGAATTAACAATTTATTTTTAAATAATGAACTCATCATCAAGAAAATTTTGCCAGAACAAGCACCAAGCACCGAAGTTTTCAAAAAGTATTATGTGTTGTTTTTATTGTATTGTTCTTCATTAAAAAGCAACTTATAATAACAGCCCATCGTTAGGTTGCAATTCAATTTGCTTCTATAATAGCAGCAAACAATATAATGTTGCAAGCGTGGTGTAGTTCAGCGCTACAGGCGTGGTCTCCTCAGAGCTAATGTACAATGTTGATACTGTATGATGATTCAGTGACTGAAGAATTGAATTCTAGAAATTTAGAGGAAGTCAGTGAGAGGAGTAGGAAGTTGGACGGAAGAAGACAGCCAGAATAGCTTCAGGTTTTACTGCGTTTGAGAGAAGATGTAAGACTTAAATAATGATGGCACAATCCTAACAGTATGTGACAAACTGCCAGCTCCAATTTCACGATCAATATGCTCCTGATTAAAAATATAATAATAAAATATATATTTGATCTAATTTCATATAAATTTAATATAGCCATATACCAAGTCAAGTATACCAGGGGTCCCCACTTAACCATCACCGATTTTGATGAAATTTCACACCGAATTCATAATTTTGTTCATATTTACTCTCCAACGTCAAATCTCTTTCTATCTTTTTCTATTTTCCGTCTATGGTAACTTTCTTTTACTGATTTCATTTATATTTAAAATTGGCCTCCTTTCAATAAGCTGCCACTGAGACGCATTTAAATTTTAATTTTGTTAATTAGGTCGTTCATATATTTGTGTTCAATTGATTAATATTTTTAACCTGGCAAATATTTTAGGTAGCTGAATGTTAGGATTAGTGAACATCATTGCTTTTGTCTTCATACATTATCGGTGACTCTGCAGGCAAACAACGCCTTCAATTATTATTTTGTGTCAACAGGATCATAATAGCGACCATCGCCTTGCAAGACTGCAATAAAACCGATCAATTATTTTAGATGCTGTCACAATTTGAATTATAAAGGCGCTCAATAAAGTCATTCATTGCAACAATTTGGATTAATTTAAATAAATAAATAATATTCTTCCGATGGTGTAAGGCAATCCACCTTCTTTTTAAGGCAATTGCAACAAGCATTAAAATATTATTTCAAGCTGTCATCCTGTAATTTATGATGTAATTATATATTATTTTCATCTTAATTAAATGCACTAGATTTTATCACACATTAGTGGGGAGTCATCGCAATAATCAACTGCGCAATAGTCGCGTTTGCTGCAATTGTTGGCACGCTGAAATATTCCATTCCTGTAATAAAATTTACTCCTATTCATTAAGGTAATAAAATTAATTTCTTATTATACCAGTATTAAAAGTAATTCTTTTTTATTTCTTTAAAACTTACTTCTGCAACAATATTTATTCTTCTTAATTCCGGTATGAAATTCATTCCTCTTCGTTCTGGCGATAAAATTCATTCCTCGTCAGTCTTGTAATAAAATCGTCTACTCTTCATTTCGGTAATAAAATTCATTCTTCGTCATTCCGGGAAAATTCATTCCTGCTCATTCCAGTAACAAAATAAATTCCTCGACATAAGAGTAATAAAATTAATTCATTTTTATTCCGGCAATAAAATTCATTCCTCGTCATGCAATCTGGAAAAAAATTATTTTTCTTTATTCTTGTAACAAAAAAAATTCTCTTGATTCATTCCGGTAATTCTTCTCAATTTATTTAACAAAACTCACTCCCGTAACAAAATTCATTCTTCTTCATTTATTTAACAAAACTCATTCATGTAACAAAATTCATTCCTCTTCATTTATTTAACAAAACTCACTCTTGTA